>NC_081528.1:5481023-5781023 GCF_030273125.1 Centropristis striata | reverse complement strand
GGACAATATTAAAATATTCCTTTTATTTGGACAGAAGGTAGAAAAAAGGCAATAAAAATGGTTCTGGTAGAGAGTCAAAGAATGGAGAGATGGCACATTTGTAAATCACAGACATGCTCCAGTAGTGATTACTTCGGCTCCCCTCGGTAAACTGTTGGACTCGTGTCTCAACACATTCCTCCTGCTGTCATCCTGCTCTTTGCTTTCAAATGTATTTCATCCACCTTCACAAATTTGCCTCCCTTTGCATCAGACACCTGAGCATTAAAATTATTTAGGCAGCTACTTCTTTGCCACCTCTAAACTATAAGCTCAATACAACCAGGGGCTGTGAGAATAACCAATCGTTTTTATGCAAATGATGATGTATCACATCTCCATAAAGTTTCCTCTGCACTGCGTGAGAAGTTTTAGTGCTTGCTTGGGGTGCAAACAAAGTTGCTGTTAGGAAATTATTAGTTTTAGAGACACATCAGTCAGACAAATTATACATTTTCATTGCACCTGAACTAGAACGTGAGTTTGAATGTTGTGAAATTCATCTGTAAATCATCTGTTTGCTCCCTGGTAATGATGCAAATGTGTATTTATGTCAGGATTTTAAGTTAAATGAATCACTTTAGTCACAGTCATGACAGAATAATATTTTTCTGCAAGTTTTTGGTGATTATAATGACAAACTGTATTTCCATTAGTTTTGGCCATTGTTTGTTTTGTTGAATAATAACGATGCTGGTCTATCTGTTCTGGGCTACCGTAGAAACCATCTACGGTAGCCTACCGAAAATTCCAACAGGGGGCGCTAAGTTTGGCTGCAAAAACTTTTCTGTCCATTCATTTCAATGCAAAATTTGAAAACTTCTCACTTGATTTATTACCAAAGACATTTTCTTTAGGACAACACTATGGTCTCAATCGCTAGTAAAAAATCTTCTTCAAGACATTTTGATGTTAATAGTGTAAATAATGGCCCCATTTAGAAGAAAATAGAAGATAAAGAACCGTATGATTTGGGGCGTGGCTACCTTTGATTGACAGGTCACTAACAAGGCGAGCCGTCATCAGTAGAGAAGCAGAAAAATGCGTATCAATAGCAACATGTCAATAAAGTTATATATAACGTTATATAGATATAAAAAAAGGGCCGCCACTAGATGGGGCTCTTAGTTTAAAAAAAAAAAAGGCCTTAGCAATGTTAATTGAGTGTGTTTTCAGCCCTTTGTTGAACAAAGAGCACCATCTAGTGGAGTCAGAAATTAAAGAAAATGGTTCATGAGTCTTCATGGGCACATCACTAGTTGTAATCATTTCAAATATGGCTACACGTTGGTGTGGTGGTTAGCACTTTGCCTCACAGCAAGATGGCTGCGTTTGCATGTTTTCCCCATGTCAGTGTGGGTTCTCTACAGGTTTGATTGGTAACTCTAAATTGCCCGTAGGAGTGAATGAGAGAGTGATAGTCTGTCTCTATGTGTCCGCCCTGTGATAATCTGGAGACCTGTCCAGGGTGTATGTCACCTGGAATGGGCTTCAGCCCCCGCAACTGGAGTTCGGATAATCAGTTCAGGATAATGAATGAATGGATGGATGTCAGTGTCTTGTTTTCAGATTCTTCTTCTGCATGGAACTGGCCACAAATGTGGACACAATAGCACGTAGCTACCAATGCCAGTTATTTTTGCACTGTGCATCCGTTCACTAGAACTTGCTGGACAAAAACACGTCTAAATCAGCTGACTTTAAAAAGTTCTTTTTTCCCTTTAGTAATATCTTGGTGTCACTTTCCTTGACATCTTCATTTTCTTAGATCATTTTTCATTTTTTTATTATATGTTTACCTATATCTGAGCCTTTGATGTGTGGGCGTTTTTGATCTTGATTTCCCTACAGGAATCATTAAAGTTTCATCTTCAACTTTCCTAACGTCACAGCTGGCTTTGTGCCTGATGTGCTTATGAAGCCGAGTGGAGCTCTGAGTGACACGCTGACGGCTGCAGATGGAAGAAGTCTTTCTTCAGCCCCCCTCTGCTCCAGCGGGGCTGTAACCTGGCTGACCCTGCACGGGGTAAACACAGAGCTTCCACTTTTGGACAGACACTTAAATATGTCACAACACAAACTGAAGTTTCCTTTCACATAAAACAAAGATGTCTCTCTAAAACAGAATTGGCACTATTTTTGCTATCTGGCCTTCGCTGTCTTTTGTCTCACAGTTTAATTCTCTTCCAGTCTTTTAGATTTTATCCTCTCTTTTTCTGACTGTCCTTCCTTTTATTCTCCTCCTCCTCCTCTGTTCTCTTTCTCTTCCTGTCACTTGTCAAAACCTTTTTTCTTCTTACTTGACTCTGCTTTTTTTCTCTCTCCACTTCTCCTCTCTCTTGGCCGCATGCCAAACTTTACCCCAGAATTTGATTTTACCCCTCCACCCCCACTGCCTCGATTTCAGTTTCACTTATTTTATGGGCATTAAATTAAATCCTTATAGTGATTTAATGGCAAAACACGGCTCTGATTTATTGTTGTGCTCTTATGTTTTTATGCCATTATGTCCTGCCCTTCACTTTGCTCTTACTCCGTGTTATCCTCTTTAACCTCGTTCCACTCCGTCTTTTCCTCTGAAACATGTCCTGGCACATAAGAGTAAAGCTTTATTTCTACAACAGTTGTGACACTGAGTGGTCTGGAAGTTTTCAAAGCCTCCAGCAGCTCGGCTTTTACTTCCTGTAAATTGTGCTCTGAGACAATGTCGGCCAAACTGCTGAGATTGTGTGTGTGTATCCTGGAAACGCTTGTTGTTTATGTCTAAACTAGAGTCTCCAAAGAATCTTGTGAAAGCAACACAGGGACACTCCAACCATGTGATTTTATGGGTGGCTTTATGAAACACGACACAGCTGCAATCATTCTGAAACTCCTGACAAACACGAAAGGCACAAAAAGATGAAAGTGTTGAACTAGTATGTTTATATGACACCAATCTGGCTTCATTCTGATTTGTAGTAAAACTAGGGCCAGGACTCGATTAAAAAATTAATCTAATTAATTACAGGCTGTAATTAATCAATCGAAATTAATCGCATTTTAATCGCATATAAATATTTGACCTGAGAACAGTGAGAAGTAATTTTTTTCAAATGGATTTTTAGTATACCATTGAATAATGACTGAATACATAAGCTTAAGCAACAAAAATATTGTTTATTTTTGTTCAAGTCCAACAGACCAGTGCAATTTTTGCCATTAAGTGTAGCAATAGCATATTTAGAAAATTTCTAAAACCAACCAAAGGTCTCATCAGCTTCTTCCTTCATGTTCACTGTGGTTTGTTGTTGTCTGAACTCATGAACGCTAGTTGGTGCTCCAGTATAATCGGTCCGCCTGAAACTCATCCAGTGAGAAACGTTCCGCGGTGCAAAAATAAGTGCGATTAAAATGCGTCAATTTTTTTCATGCGTTAATTTTTGTGTAACTAATTAATATTAATTAACACGTTAAAGTCCCGGCCCTAAGTAAAACAGGAAAAAAACCAGCATCCCACCATAGCCACGAGGATAAAAACAAAGACCCCAAAATTTAACAAAAATATTTTTATTAACAAGAAAAATGCAACATGTAAAAATTAACAGAACCACAGGTTAAATATTTATAATAAAAAACATTTGTGCAAAAAGAAACTGCAACTATGATAACAAGCCTCAGATACTCGATACTTTTGAAAATGAGTATTTTATCCGGATACAACGTTTTAGTATCTCTATATCTATTCATTCCATGTTTTGGTGATCCGTCTTATTTTAATTAATGGATAAGCCAGTCAGTTCAGAACTGTCAGAGTGTGTGTTTGCTCTCATCAAGTTTCCTCTCCTGCACTCCAGTTTCCCTGGTCGGCCTTACAGTAGGGACAACCAGCCCCATCAATATTTAAAATGCATTCTAATTAAGCCCCGGCTGCACCCTTGGCGCCTGAGACGAGCAAAGGGGTGAAATTAAAGGCGCCCCTCACCCTCCACTGCCTCCACAATCCCATTGACTTTTCATCAACCTGAAATCAACAACAACAACAAATTGCTGCTCACTCGCCACCTCGCTGGGTGGGTGGGGGAGGGGGGAGGGGTGGACACCGTACAGGCAAACATGCTTAATCTAATGGAGGGTTAAAAATTAATGGTGTCTTTGATCCTTCTGTACAATGAGGCTGTGCCGATGACTGATGTATGTAGGGTAAGGTAGCCCGGGACAAAGAGGGAGGGACATACCGTCTATGTATGTTGGAGTGTGTGTGTGTGTGTGTGTGTGTGTGTGTGTGTGTGTGTGTGTTGGTTTATGTTCCTTTTGTGATCATGTTTCTGCTCTGACGATGAGGAAAAAGTTTTGCCCCGTTTGATTGAAGTGACCGAAAGAGACTGGCTAATAGAGTGCAGACAGTCAACCGTCTGGGTGTGTGTGTGTGTGTGTGTGTGTGTGTGTGTGTGTGTGTGTGTGTTTGATGACAGCGGATCTGATTTGAGTCGACTAAGTGTGCAAGAGGCAGAAAGAGAGAGAGAGCATCAGACAGAGGAGGACAAATCACGAGAAGAAGCTGATATTTTACAGGGCTGGACCATAATTCTGGTTCCCAGTAGTGGTCGCTATGTATAACAATCCAAACAGCTGATGTTCTCTGTGTTCCCAGTTTGGGAACACAGAGAACACATCCACACACAACATGGTAAAGTACCATTCATATAAAACTCACATTAAACTTTTATATCAACAAACTTTTCCAAGTGTGTAGAAGCAGATTACCAGTTCAAAAGCTAAGCAATTTATTGATGTTTGATAGTGATGTGCCAATGAAGCTTCATGAATCATTTTGTTTTTTTGCCTAGATGGGGCTCTTGTTTTGGAGGGGGGAAAAAAGCCTCAAGCAATGGTAATTGCATGTGCTTTAAACTCATCGTCACATTACTACTAAAATTACTATAAAATAAACTAACTGGCAAATCGAAGTAGAGTCCATTGACTAAAACACCAACACTACTACCACAGCTGTATAATCTGTGCTGATTTCAAAACTTACAAACATTGACTCAGTTAGCCTTCACAGCTTACCATGGTAACCTACGTCACTGCTATTTGCTAAGGCTTAGTGGGCTCTTCTATTTTAAAATACGAGAATAAACCTTACGGTGTCTTCCTTTAAAGATGGAACAAGTGAAGAGAACCACAAGAGTGTTTTGTGTAGCTTCTGTGTGTGTATAGCTGACATAAGTGTATGTGAAATTGATGGTGCCTAACTAGATTGTTTCATATAGCATATCAGTCTCAGCAGACGGATAAAATGTCTCTCTCTCTCTCTCTCACACACACACACACACACACACACACACACACAGTCATTATGACATCATGCCTGCCAGGTTCCTCTGACCAGTGTCATTTCATCAGTTGTCTTGAACACCAAACACTGACGGATTACTTGAACAATAAAGCTGTCAACATGTCACTTAGAAATGCATTGTTTTTACACTGGACAGTTTAGACATGTATTATACTTTAATAGACCAGCTTAGAAATCCATTTTGTTTTCAAAACTGAACCCATCTTAAAGTAAGAAGTAAGAAAACAGCACATATTTTAATATATATATATATATATATATGTGTCCGTCTATGCTCACAAAGCCATTTGAAGTAATTGGTTCAGCCAAAATAAGTCAAATCACCTGTGTGGAGGCACCATGAGCACTTTTTTATTTAAGGGAAAGTAAAACACTTGGTGGACATTACATGAATAAACGGTTGTGGTCTCTGCATATATATATATATATATATATATATATATATATAGAATACTAATGCCGTGTTGATATATATATATATATATATATATATATATATATTACATTACAGATATATATTATATATATATTATATATATATATATTACATTGTCATGTAATTGCCAGTTTTCAACTTGTAAATAGCGTTCACATCAACATCCACATCTTTTACTGAAAGCTCCCATATATCTGAGTCAATGGTTAATAATACAGAAGTGTCTGAGCATGAATGTGTCACGGCAGCCCGAGCCTGTTGTTTGATGCAATTAACTCCACAACTGTGTAATCTTACAGCTGTCTTGGGTCATCGCTCACAAGTCAATAAATTGCTAATCTTTCATATATCTACCTTCCATTCCCTATGACATTAACAGCATAAATGTAACACTGCAGGTCTGCGATGGGAATCAATGTTTTGTCTCCTGCATTAAAGTTACTACCAACCCGCCACACCTTCAGACTTAACCACATGTCAGTAATGTCTGTGAGGGGTCAAGTGCAGTCCTGTTGCTATTTACACCATGTCTAACATCAAGGACTTACCAGAAAATATCACATCACCTTTATGACACCAAAACACATTAACTTTACAACGCCCAAACATGTTACATTCATTTGTAGGTAAGGGACTTTTTATTTGTCCCTTTTTACTTTTGTCATAGTCGAAAACACTGAAGGGACTGAGGGGCAATGAAATGCACTTCAAATAGCGCTGCTAGGCAAATATCATCTTCGTACTTTGGTGATATTGCAGATTTTAATGGGAGTGCACAATTCCAAGATAATGGCACAAAATTTTGTGAAAGAGCTGAGCGTTCTAAAAGAAGCACACACATCACTATACATACACGTACAGTTCTGGTTGTAAAAAAAGACTGCAGTTTCTGTGAATTTAGGCGACAAAACCACTGACCTAGGTTTAGGACAACACACCGTCTGGTTAGGCGTTAAAAAGACAGTTTAAACAGTAAATAAATGGATGTAAATGCCGGAAGTGAAGTAGTAAAGTGAAGTACGAGGGTGATGTAAGCCACAGAAGTTGCGTAAAGAACCCCGTTCTACTGGGTGAAAGCCCGCCATTTTTTAGTTTCTCTAGAAAATCGGTCTTGCTGAAGGTGTGCCTGAGTGTACTTGACGATTTGACATTGGGACAGTCCTCAGACTTGGGGACTTCTTGGGGACTTTGTGGTGACATGTGTCAATGTCAGTGAGTCCGTCCTTCCTGTCCAACTTCACTTCACACATACAGGACACACTGAACCTCACAGCATCCTCCAATACAAATGTAATTCTTGGTATTGGTCTCTGAATTGACATGGTTTTAAAAAAAAGTTCTCATTTTGTCTCTTTCAACTGAACAAAGAGCAGGATTGAATCTTTGCATATCAAAGCCAACAATTTTGATGTCTTCTTCTTTACAACTAATCACACAACTTTGTCTTTTAATCACTGTGTTTGCATTGATTCCAAAGCCTCCGCTCCAACTCTCTTTGTACAACGTGGTCTTTTAAGTTTATGCTCTTTCTTTTCTCTCCTTAGATCTCCATTAGCTTCTAACTTCCCCTTACCTTTCCTCATCACTTTGCTCTCTGTGGCACAGCCCAAACCTCCATCAGATAAAATGAATAATGTCAAATTTTGTTCACCTGCTCGCTCGTTTGCTCGTTGTTGTTGTTGTTTTGATCCCACCCATTGTGTTATATATGGTATGTGCCTGTATGCCTGTGAGTGTGTGTGTCTGTGAGTGTGTGTGTGTGTGTGTGTGTGTGTGTGTGCATGCATGCACGAGTGTGATCTCAACCTCGCTGTGTTAAGTTAAAAAAGACTCGTCTTCAAAGCTTTGTCAGTTAACAAGATGTATGGGAGTTCACACTGACGGAAGTTTCTTGAAAGACGGTTATTTCCACCTCATTACACACACATTTTCCAATATCTCCCCCCACTCTCACACACACACACACACACACACACACACACACAGTCACATGCGCAGAGATCATGAAAGACATCTCTTCCCACACATACATGCGCACTCACACACTGAGACACTAATAAGGGTCTGATTGAAGTGCTCATGCTTTAGAAAGAGGTGAGCTCCGTGTTTTTGAACCCATGGGGGACTTGATCCATCAACCGACGCTGTGACAGCTTCATAACACGTGCAGAGATGAAGGAGTGTGTCTGTGTGTGTCTGTGCTTTGTAGTTAGGTGTCCTGCATCACTTAACCACTGTGAATCATATGTGACGGTGGCCCACCCTGAGGATCACTGAGCAAAGTGTGGAGATGTAATACGGCTTTGGGTTTTTTACATCCCACTCATGCATACTGGGTGTGTTTGGTATCAACAGAAGCCTCAATAAATCTTTAGATAATTATGTACCGTATTTCCTCAAATAGTAGCCGGGGCTTCTATTAATAAAATATCAGTTTGGGACCCGGCTAATAATAGAGGCAGGCTTTTTTTTTTTTTCCAACCAGTGGAGTCGCCCCCTGCTGGCCATTAGAAAGAATGCAGGTGTAAGACACTTCTGCATTGGCTTTACTTTTCAGGCCCAGAAGGTGCCTGTTGGTCTTAATCCACACATCAATTTGCCCAGTTTGCAAGAAAAAAACACTAGGATGATGAAAATGTACATGGATTTTGGCATTTTTTTACACTGCGATGCTTACAATACATTATCAACATGTTGCATACATCACTGGAACAGTCAAGCAAGAAGGAGGGTCATTTTCTCATAGACTTCTATACATTTGTTTTTTTTGTTTTTGCTTTTTCAAAACTTTTTTTAAACACTTAAACCCAAAAAGTAAAAATAAATAAATATATAGATACCGTATTTCCTCAAATAGTAGCCGGGGCTTCTATTAATAAAAAATCAGTTTGGGACCCGGCTAATAATAGGGGCAGGCTTTTTTCCAACCAGTGGAGTCGCCCCCTGCTGGCCATTAGAAAGAATGCAGGTGTAAGACACTTCTGCATTGGCTTTACTTTTCAGGCCCAGAAGGTGCCTGTTGGTCTTAATCCACACATCAATTTGCCCAGTTTGCAAGAAAAAAACACTAGGATGATGAAAATGTACATGGATTTTGGCATTTTTTTACACTGCGATGCTTACAATACATTATCAACATGTTGCATACATCACTGGAACAGTCAAGCAAGAAGGAGGGTCATTTTCTCATAGACTTCTATACATTTCTTTTTTTTTTTTTTTTTCAACTTAGAACATAGACATACAGGAATACTCAGAACAGACTCCCCACCCCAAAAAGTAAAAATAAATAAATATATAGATACGGTTAGATAGTTATGTTTCTAGACCATTTTTAAAATGTGAATTTTCTTTCTACAATGAAAACTATTACTATTTTTAATTTACATGCAAATAGACTGTTTTGTAGTTTTATTATTTATTTATTTTTCTGCTGTTTTTGTGTGTATAAATGGTAAAAAAAAAATTAATAATAATAATAAAAAATCGTACATTTCCATAGACACCTGTGTCTTTTGTTGTATTTTCGATATTTTCGGCAGCTTTATACTTTAATTAAAATAAAATGAAAAATTTGACTGATAGCCAAAGTTGTGTGGAGAAAAAGGAGCCATGCATGTGATGTAAGGACAGACTGAAAGATGCTGAACAGAGACAGAAATGAATGCATAGGAAGTTGACAAATTTGAACCAAAATCTCCTGGACTTCAGAGGTTTAATGGTGGCCCGGCTTTAAATTGAGGAAATACGGTATACACTTACTATCCACATCCACAAGAGTCTAATGTACAGAGACGATTCCTGTACTTGTGTCTCTGTCTCCTGTAGAACTGTGTATATTGAGTGTCGAGGGAGCAAATATGAGTTTATTTGCTTGAATCTCTGCAGCACAACACAACAGATATCACGGCTAATGGTGGAAGATGACATTCTGTGTAAAATCAATGTGCAGCCGAGTCTGACTGCCTTTGCACAAACAGCTAATTGATTCATCGGGATAAGCCCCCTCGCCTGTGAAAATGTTCCAGCGGTTTGATCATTGGATCTCGAGTGTTCCCAGTGCCATGAGATTGATTTACAGCAGAAATGACTCTATCTTAAAGGTTGTGACTATCTTAACCTTTAGTTTTTGATTATGAGACATGTTTTATTTTGCAGCAGGTTCAAGATGTGAGTAGTTAAACACAGTCTTTATTGCTATTGTACTTTATGGGCAGTTACAATGGAAACATTATCTTTTTGCCCCTCCAAACCTGACCTGATTTGTTACACTGAACCATCTGAGAAGTCATTGGAAACTGTTTGGAAACGGCAATATACTTGGCATGTGATTGGATGAACCAATGGTCAAACAAACACATGGCTCATATGTTGAAAAGATGACAGATGATGTCTCTGTCAAGTTAAATGGAGTATGTTTTCTGATATGGTAAAATTATTGATTTTGTTGATGGAGTCTGGTGTATTTGGGCAAGAGTGATATGCTGTTTCTTTTGCAAAATGATACGACGGCGAATTAGGGCCAAGAATGAATAAGAAAAATACGGACGAGGGAGGGGGGCAATATTTGGAAAAAAAAAGTTGCAGATTTCAATCTCTTCTTCTTCTCCTGTTTACTGACAGATGAGTCTACAGCAATACATTACACTGCCATATTCAAAATAGGTGTATATGTTGGTGTTAACATGCTTCTGTCTATCAGAATTGCAAAAGCACTCATACATTTGTACTTTCACACTAAGCTGATAACCAAAAGGAGAGGGGTAAAAGTATGTGTACAAGTAGCTCTTTACACAGAAAAAATGGAGAGATCACTTTGAAATATAAGGATGGCGCTCCAGATGGGATTTAAATCACAGGAGGAGCAGCGAGGTCATATAAAAACAGCAGGTAATTGTGGTGTAATCATTACTGGGCTGAAAAATTACCCACGTATACCCACTCCAGAGGGGATTAAAATCACAGATCAGTGCAGGTAATGTTTAAATAAGTACACCTTCCCTTGAGACATAGATCCACTCCCAGTGGTGCTTCATTCTCATTTTTAACCTTATGTTGTATCTGATGCACCATTCAGACAGCAATGACTGAAGTCTTGGTCTATTCCTCCACTTTAATTCCACTTTAAAATCTTCATTCATTTACACCAGGCGTCTCAAACTCAAATTACCTGGGGGCCGCTGGAGGCAGTATCAAAATGACCAAAAAAAGACACAAAATGACCAAAAAAAGACACAAAATGGCAGAAAAAAACCCAAATTACTTTAAAAAGACACAAAATTACAAAAAAAGACACAAATTTACCAAAAAAGACACATTATTTAAAAAAAAAAAAAAAATTATTTAAAAAGACACAAGATTACCCAAAAATACACAAAATTACCAAAAAAAGACACATTATTTTAAAAAAGACACAAAATTACTAAAAGACACAAAATTATTAAAAAAATACAAAATTACCAAAAAAAACCCCCACAAAATGACAAATAAAGACACAATATTATTTAAAAAAAAGACACAAAATTATAAAAAAAAGACACTAAATTACCAAAAAAAGACACAGAATTACCAAAAAAGAAACAAAATTATTTTAAAAAGTAATTAAAGGGACCTTCAACACACAACACGGTAAAGTGCCATTCATATAAAACTCACATTAAACTTTCATATCAAGGTGGGGGCCACAAAATATCGTCACGAGGGCCGCAATTGGCCCGCGGGCCACAAGTTTGAGACCCATGCTTTCCACCATGTTGGGATCCTGTCTGTGTCTATTGTCTGAGAACAGTTTAATCAGTTAGTTAAGAGTCAATGAATGTGACATAATTGGGATGTTGGGAGTTATTCAACACAATAATAATTACCTCTTCAGATGAACATTAAGGTTTCTCAATCAAAACGAGCTAATTAGCTTTTCCTTTTCAAGAATCCTTTTGGTTTTCGTGAGGATGCTTGGATGGGACACATGTTCAACACCATTTACACTCACAGATCTCAGAACTCCACAATTAAGAAGTGGCAGCTGTCATTTGTCGAGCAAAGTGAAACGGAGAACTTCCTGAGAGCCGTCACTTCCAGTGTGATCATGCAGTCAGGATTGGCTTTTCATTAGGTATTTTTGTTGCTCAATCTGCTAATGCCCACATGCCGCTCTCAAGGCTCCTCTTGTGATTGAAATTTGGATGGAGACTTGCTGCTGCAGCTTTCTCTCCACTCATCTCCCCCGTCTCTCCGCCAACTGTCATAATAACCAACATAAAATCCACTTGAGTAGGTGGAATGGCATTTTTGCTTTGAAAGAAACAAAGCGTCCTGACAGATTTATGTTTAATGGGCTGGACTGAGAGATAATAGCACAGTTTGTACTAGCCCACATCATTAATACTCAATTATAGATTTTTATGAAGTAGACTC
Source organism: Centropristis striata (assembly GCF_030273125.1). NCBI lineage: Eukaryota > Metazoa > Chordata > Actinopteri > Perciformes > Serranidae > Centropristis > Centropristis striata. Next base: position 5,768,793 of record NC_081528.1, on the reverse strand, counting down.
CACCACTTAGATGCCAACAGGCAGGTGACGCCCACAACACAGCAAAAGACACTCAGGAAAGTCATTACCATTGTCTTGATGTCTTTTGGTGAATCCAAAATGGCCATGAAACACTTTGGCACTTTTTCAGTGTCACTGTATTAAAGTGAGTGCTGTTTGTACACCAATGGTTGTAGTGCAGACAGGAACTTCCAGTAGCTTCCAGGAATGTCCTCAACAAAATGTAAACCAACATAGACGAAGTAGAGATGGTAAAGAAGTAAAGAAGTAGAGATGGTACAGCAGACAGCCAACTCACAGACTCCATGGCAACATTAGACTTCTAGTCTGGAAGACAATCCAAAGCATAAAACCAAGTGTGGGGCCAAAATAAGAAAAAGGCAAAAGGATTGGCAAAATCCATTTAAATGCGTAATGTTTTGTTTCACACTTTTAGACTTGGCCAGGTTTGAGAGATGTTTGGTCAGTCCGTTGGTTGGTCCACCACTTTAATCCAGACTGTAATAACTGGATTGTCGCTTAATCTGGTACAGCCATTCATGGTCCCCACCTTATTAATCTTACTGAATTTTGTGACTTTTTAACCTAGTACCACTAACTCAGCCAGTAGAGTATCCCAACACCTACTGGGTGGATTGGAACACTTTATACAGACATAAATCTGTCCATTCCCAGAAATTACCCCTTAGGTCGTTGGTACGAGCCATTTTTATGACCTATATTTTCATTTGTTGTGGTAGCAGATAAATGTGTGTGTCACCTGTGGAACAAACTACCTGTAGATCTGAGGTCAGCTCCTTTAAATCAGGACTAAAAACACTATTGTTCACTGCAGCGTACTCTTAACTTTAACACTTATCTGCTCTACTCTACTGCCCTTACTTTTTAACTATGCAATGTTTGACTTGTGCTTTTTATTACTTTATCTCTTTTCTTATCCTGCTGTATTTTATTTTATCTTATTTGTATCTTTATTTCTATTTCCCTGTTTTAATTGACTTTTCATGTTAAGCGCTTTGAATCAACTTGTGTTGAATTGTGCTATGCAAACAAACTTGCCTTGCCTTGCTATGTCGCCAGTCAGTGTTGAGATTCTCCTGCATAGCATAGCCCTGATCGGTCCAAACTTCATTCAGAAAACAAGCATTTTTCAGACAAACCTGACAAAGCATGGATCCAGACTTTTTACACATCGGCATCATGATGTAGTAACTTCTGCATCTGTTTGATCCATTTATTATAATTACATCACAGCACTATATGTTTATTCTGGGTACATAGGGCCGTAGGGGCAGTCAGCCAGATGCAGCTCTTTAAGAAGGCGATAAACTTCTCTGAGCTGTGTGCACCTGCAGATGATGTTCGGGGCCCAGACACGACAGCATTTGGTTTTATGACATATTTTGGACTTCCACAACAGGTACAAAGCAGCAATAGGGCTTATTGTGGGCATAGTTGATGAATAAAAAAAACATTGAATATAAACCTGTGGACATACACAGCAAAATCGGGAGTGTTAATTCAACTCACAGAGTGTTAAATTTTACACTTTTTCTGAGTTAAAATTACACTTTGAAAAGTGTTAATATTTTAACTCTTTAATAGTGCTTAATATTTGACACCCTTGGTGTTGTTTTATGACACCACATAAGTGCACTTTTAACTCCAAATCGTGTTATTCCCTTTCACTGTGAGTGTTAATTTTTAACTTACATTGTGTTACTTTGACACATTAAAGTGTATTTTTAACCCAAAAATCATCTTATTTCCTTTCACTAATGTGATAATTAACAGTCATTGTTTTGTTTTACGATACATTAAAAGTGCATTCTGTCTTTAGCCGAACATACAAGTCAAAAAATCTGAAAATCAACTCCAACTGAAGTGAATCTAACTCAGGTGTTAACATGTAACAACGCTGGCAGAGCTTTTTGATCACTAAAAGTGTTAAAACAACTCCAAAATCATCAAATTATTAACACTGAAAAAACAACACTACAGATGTTGCTGTGTACAAGTGAAAAAAAAACAACAACTCATATTGCATATTTCTTTAAAAAGTCTGTTGCAACATGTGTAGCACCACTGACACTCCAGATAATGGAGCTTGGGATGTGTTACCATTTATTATAATGATTGTATATAATAACTGCAAGTCACAAGGGTAAAACTGCCAGGGCAGTACGGAGATGAATAGGCAGAAAGGAGGGACTCAAGGATTACAACTTTATCCCTTCCCATGATGCAATGCCTGAGCCCAAAGTCAAAACTTGAATTTTTACAGTTCCACTGAGAAACAGCTGCGTTTACAACACACTGCACTGCTGGATTCTCCCTGCAGTGTCCATATTGGGTAATTGTCTAATTAACAGCCAACTTATGTCATTCCCTTTTCCCATCCCTCTTTCTCCTACACACACACACACACACACACACACACACACATTCTTGTACTTATATCTTTCTGAGGGCCCTCGTTGGAACAGTGAATTCCCTTGCAATGTTATAATAGTTTTGAATTTTTCATTAGTTTTAGTTTTAATTTTGTTGTGAATTTTTGTTTTCAAATTCAGTTAGTTTTAATTAGTTTTTAGAGTGAGTTTGCTAGTTTAAGTTTAGAATTTGTTTTCTGAAATGCTTTAGTTTTAGTTTGGTTTTATTAGTTTTAGTGTTAGTTGTAGTTTTTTGTAATGGGGTATTTGTTGGGTGGGAGATTAAAAGAAGTCACATTAAATTTTGTCTTTATTTCCTTTGTCTTATCCATCTTTATTATGGATGAAAAAAGTTGACAAAGAGGAAAACGAAGGACATTTTCACTATAATTTTAGTTAGTTTTGTAACCACACAATACAGTTTCAGTTAATTATCATTATCATGTAACCTTTAACCCTTAAAACAAAGTCTAAAATCTCAAAAAAGCCTTTAAAGAAGTGAGGACCGGCCGAAATGTCCTCACTCTGTTGGTTAAAAATGTGTTCTGGTCCTCACTATGTAGGAAGTACAAGAACACACACACACACACACACACACACACACACACACATTAAGTTCTATTATGCATTCCTGCAAGCTAAAATCCACTCTTTGCTAAGCTAATTAAAAGGTGTAGACTTGCAGTAAAAGGGGAACAGCATTTAATGGTCCTAAAGCTGAAATCAATTATTGTTATTACTATGACAGAGAGAAATTGGGGAAGACAGGTTCCATTAAATATTCAGAGGAGAGGCACCTGGGCACTGGGTAAAGGCTGCAGACAGAGCTGTCCAGCAGCTTCCACTGAAGTTTGTGGATATTGAAAGAAGGCGAAACAATTTATGAGATTCACTGAGAGCATACTGCAAAAAAGGTGTGTCTAAAAACACTAAATCTGAGGGAAATTATCTTGCTGCATGGACAGATAATTTCACTTGAATTTCTTGAATTAAAATTGTTAAATCGAGAAAATAAGCATGTTGAACGCTTAAAATATGAAATTATCTCTTAAAACAAGATAAATTAAAGCTGCAAGCAGCGATGAACTGGCCCGAGCAGAGTGACCTGACAAAAAGATAAAAAAAACTTTAGATTTAGACGTGTTAGATAATTTATCTTGTTTTAAGAGTTAATTTCTTATTTTAAGCATTCAACATGCTTAGATATCTGTCCATGCAGCAAGATAATTTCCCTCAGATTTGTGAGTGCAACAAGACAGAGTCTCATGAGTATGGGATAAAATTAGGAATTCACGATATTGGATTTTTTGCCGATATCTGACATGCCGTTTTTTTTACAACTCATTTAGCCGATTACCGATATTTTTTTCCCGCACAACTAATACCCACAATCAGGGCAAATTTGGCCAATTTCCCAATTGACATAATAAGTAAACATAACCTGTGTTCACTGAGAACATGTGAAAAGTGCAACTGTACAACAATTAAACCCAAATTGAATAAAACTACATGTACCTGACAGACTGCTGCTTAAATTCAAATAACTTAAAACAGGAGCCCAATGTGTGACGACTCAATCTGCAAACAAAATCACAAAAAGTACAAAAAATATAAGCCGCTTCAGTCCCTGATCAGAACATAAATAAATAGGTGGGCTCAGACTACACTGCACAATTCTATGAGCTACAAACAAGGAGCAACAGAGAGGTGATGTGCACCCCATTATTTAATCACTTTATTATGTCGGCGTGTTGGCCGATGTCCGATTCATTTTCAAGTCAAAATCGGCCGATATTATTGTGCATAAAACAACAATTATTATATTGTGTTATTTTGTTGCTGACCAGCCAGCAAAAAGCCTCTAATTAGAATTTATTGCAATTATTTACAACACCGAGTTGACTTTGATTGTCATCACACCACCTGAAAAATTTAGTGAATTTCATTACTGTAATTTGTTACGATATGAATTATGGCTAATCTAATAAAATGAGGTATCCTGAGACCATGCTGATGATTACGTCCTTACAAGTAAACTTCTTTTTGTGAACCAGATTAGCATTAGCTGCAGACTTGACTCAAGTGTTCCCTGCAGACCAGCACCATGTGGAGGAGCATCTTTAGTTTGGGTGGAGATTTCCAGTGGGAGTAAAACCCTGAAGTCGAAAAACTGTTGCTACATTCTTTCTTTTTATTTTACCCTCTTTTCTGCTCTTTCTTTCTGTCCCCCTCACAGAAGCAGAAGTCATTCATGCACAGTGTTATTCAGTCCTCCCGTGGGCTAAAAACCTCCCTCCTCACTATTAAAGAGACACAGAGGTACTGAGATAAGGGGAAGCTTAGGGGTTAGGGGAATACCCGCGTGTGTGTGTGTGTGTGTGTGTGCGTCAGAAGCCCATTACAGTGAAGATAAAAAAAGTGTATATGTGTAGGAAAGAGAGAGTGAGTGGGAGAGAGATGGAGAAATGTCAGCTCCCCTGGATGCACCATTCCCCAGACCCGGGCCAGGCTCTAATCAGAAGCCTGGAACTGCATGAGGTTCAGGATCCACTGGGGTTAATGAGTCATGAGGATGATTACAGGATCTGATTCACATACAAAAGACAACAGGATAAGAAGGTACTGTTGCTCAGGCTGCTAATGACGAACAGAACGTTTATGTAGTGGGTGGAACGGCGGTTTGAGCGTGGTGGACTTGCTCACAAAGAAATTCTCTTAGAAATACATACATTTGAAAAAATAATAAGTTAAATGACGCAGCTTCGAGATATATTTGGCTTCGATATATTTATCACAGCCCTGCAGCATTATGACCCGATGTGCAAAATGCAGATATTAATACATTAGAATATTACAAACTGCTTTTCTCTTTATTTATTGTCTTATAGTCCCAGGTCTATACCAATTAGCCAAGAATTTTGATTAAAAAATATTTAAAAACTGAAGTCCAATTTGGTGGAGCAGGAATATGATCTACTTTCTGAGCCTTTCAATCATCTCCATTTTCAAGCTTTTCCAGGACCTTACAACGGTTGTAAGTAGCATGTTTTAGATGAGTACTTACATGCTAAAAGGGGTAATTTCACTCAACCATACCGACAGTGATGGTTTTACACTTTTAACAACCAAAAGTACAGTTTGCTCATCTTAATATTCAATTTATTATTTTTTTCATTGAACATGTGATTATCTATAGTCAGATTGCAAGAGAAATACAGTAAGAATTTCAAACATTTTCAAGCACTTTATCCAAAATGTAAGCATTTTTTTTATTGTCCATGTAACATTGTCAGTGTCAAGTGTTCTAAAATAAATGTTTAGATGGATGGGTGGATGGATGGATGGATGGATGGATGGGTGGGTGGGTGGGTGGATGTATGGATGGATGGATGGATGGATGGATAGATAGATAGATAGATAGATAGATAGATTACTTGGTTGGGTCTTTGTAGAGGTGTTGCTTAAAACCTTATCATTAATGATTAGTGTCTGACTGCACATACTTTCTCGAAAAAGATATCTGCATATGACTGCAGAATTATTGATTTTTGTTATTTTCTTAGCCAACTACATCAAATCAAATCAACTTTATTTATAGAGCCATTTAAAACAGCGTTAGTTGATACAAAGTGCTGTACATGGCAGGACAGACCAACAATAAAAACAGAGAACAAGCAAAAACAATTAAAACAAAGCGAGTCTCATGCTGGGTAAAAACCAGTAAATAAACGTGGGTTTCAAAATGAATCTCAATTTTAAAATGAATCTTGAATTTTAAAAACCACAAAGAACAAATAAAAACAGAGCAAAGGCTCATGTTGAGTTAAAAGCTAGTGAATAAAAATGGGTTTTAAGATTTCTTTTAAACAGCAGAGACTCCATCTGAGAGGTATTAAAGCTTAAAAACACTAAAATCACAGACAAAAGTGGGAGCAACAGACGGCATGCCACACACACTGGCGCCATCTTGCAATCAATCATAACATGGTCCCACTCTGTTCAACAAAGGGTTGAAGGCACAATGAATTCCTTGAGTGATCGCCATCTATTGGGGTCAACAAGTACAACTAAAAGTTCATGAAGCTTCATCTGGACATCACTACCAATCAGTAACAATGACCAGGGCTTCAGAAGAGGAAGTCTTGGTGTGGATAGCCCTTATCCTATTACATTATTGTACAACCTATTATTAAAACATGATTAACATTAAACATTATTAAAAACCTATATATTCTCCTTGGCGTTCAGTCCCAGCTAGGCAAGAATCATTGGCTTTCTTTTTACTTTTTTTACCCTTTTATTTGTCTTTTTTTATCTCGAACCCTGTTTTGGATTGAGTATTTATTACTATTTTATTGTTCTACTGTTTTTAGTGTTTTATTGTTTCATTGTTTTTATTTATACCTATTTGTGTGTGATTTATTCTATTTTAATAACTGTTCAGCACTTTGGTCAACTGAGGTTGTTTTTAAATGTGCTCTATAAATAAACTTTGACTTGACTTGACTTGACTTATCCTTTATCCAGATATGTGTTGGCTACACCGGTACTGCAAAACTATCAGCCCTCACCCCCAAAAGCTTAATTGTCTAAACTGATAGCCAATCCAAGATTGGACTATTGCCAATCTTTCAGATGGTATTAAAAAACACTTTTTCTATGGCCCACTGGTTTGAACGTTCCCAGAGATTCAGTTCCTCATCTCCGGCTCCTCCTCAACAGCACGGGAAAATGTCTTCAGGATGATTGCACGGTGAACTGCAGTCCTCATGTTAAGGTGAGTGCACATGTTTTACACATTAGTGGACAAGATGGTGCATTGATTTCCAGATGTCACGAGGGAGAGCAGTTGCCTATCTAGTCTTCCTTTGATAAACTCTATCAGCTTGTACCTCCAGGGGCCACACAGATAAGTAATCAGTGTTTTAGCACTAGTGAGGGAAGAACGGTGCAGCAAAAAATGGTGACCTGAAAAAAAATATTTAAAAAATGTAATTGGTATTAGTTTCTAAAAAACAATGGAAGGACAAAATGGATAAATAAAATGAAATACAAAGTAAAACAGTGTTAAGTAGGAATAGGGTAGTCTGCATAAAATGTCAGAATGGATCAGCCGCCATGAAAAACATATCAAAGCTTTCTCAGTAGTTTAAATTTAAATGCCAATTTCTTTGAGTGCTCAGTTGACTGTTTACTATGTTTCATATGATCCTAAATGCAGCTTTAAAGTTGATTTTAGAATATTAATGAATATAAAAGAAATAGTCCTGGCAGACAATTTCCAGTTTTCAGTCAGTTTTTGCACTTTTTAATGACTTATATTGGTTTAATGTACTTCAAACATATAGAGATTTATACTTTATAACAGCCAGTATCAAATCAGCACCTCATTCACAGTTTCTGCACTTTTCAATGACTTATATAGATTTAATTTACTTCAAACATATAGAGATATATACTTTATAACAGCCAGTATGAAATCAGCACCTCATTCACAGTTTCTTTGTATTTATTTCTGTCCGTCTCTGGCTCTTCAATGTACTTGAATGAGATCTATATCTTGCATCTCAAGGAAAAGAAAACATTAATGTAGATGAAAACAGGAATACGGAGAAATTAAATTATCTTGTACACAGAACACTCAGCAGAGGAAATAGAAAAATCTAATTCTATTCATCTGAGCTAACTGGTGACTACTGACCACTGGCACTTATGCTGACATCACCATGGCTACCAATGTTATTAATATTGCAGAAAACAGGAAGTTGTGTGACAAGAGTTCCACAACAGTTATTACTTTTCAAGGATTTGCATTGATTGTGTTCCTTGTGTGATACCAACCTTAAGTAGGGCTGTGATACTCAGTCCAGTCGAGAGTGTTTTGGCTTGTGTCGGTCTCAGTGGGAGCAATTTGGGGTTCAGCATCTGGCTCAATGATACTTTGAGACATAGATTACTGTGGCCAGAGATCGAACCACAGACCTTCTGATCACCGGGCGCCCATCTCTTCCATCAGTCGCAACAAAAGTTAGCTCTTTTGTCTTACTCTTAGGCTACGTTTACATGATGACGGTCTGAACAGAAGACGCAAAAGTGGCGTCGCGTCTTCACTTTTTATTCAGAGTTTAGACGAGCATTTTCGGGAGGAAATCTGATGCATACGGTGACGCAAAAGTTTGTGGAATTCAATTGTATGCACGCCAGGCAGCATCATTAAAGCGATAAGAGCATCTTTGGGCATGCGGGAGTTTTCACACCACGTATTTTCATCAGCTACTCCTTCCACAAAGTTATCCACCATCCACTAGATCTCCCAGGTCTCGTCCAAAGCCGTCTGGCTCGCCTCCGACCAATTGGTGCATCCAAAATGTGATAGAGGTAATTACAGATCCTTCTCTGTTCACTAATACTATCTGTACATATCCTGTACATTTGGTGAAAAAAAATCCTGTAAGTTTATTAGAGCTGCCAGAGCAGCTTGAAGGTCCGACACATGGAAATAATCCCACTAAGCAGAGTTTTGCGGAGCATATTCAAGTTTTCCACTCTGGAGTGTGGTTTGAGATTTCAGGTTTTTAAGCCCCAAAAACGTTGTCATCGTCTAAACGAAAGGCACTTTTCGATTAAATATTAAGTTGTTTTTACCCGCAAACGTCCTCATCTAAACGGGGCCTTAGATGCTGAAAAAGTTTTTGATTTGGTTGTGTGGGGGAGAGCCATCAACTGTCATGCTAACAATTCAGGAAGCAATTGCAGTCTTTTACATAAGTTATAACGTGGCATCAAATCAGACTTTTGACTGTTTGCCTGGAAAACACAACCATCCTCCACCAACTCCCGGACCTTGAGACACTTCTGTTTGGGTGTAATACAAAAGTGAATGAAGTTTTTCCATCAGATGTCCAAACAAACTAGCACCCAGCTACACGGCTGGAAGTAATGTGGATAAATTGTGGTTGATCATGCTCATGGTTTCTGGTCTTGCCCCTTTTATTCTGGCTTTCTGGAAGGAAGTGGTGGCAATCATCTCAAAAACCCCAGGCTTTAGTATCAATACAACATTCACATCCCTCTATCTTAGGCATCATCCCTACTCAGCCCAGTAAAGACCATTACAAAGCACTGGTTTCAGGAAAAACTCACAGTGCTGGAAAATAGGCCAAACACCTGCATTTATTCCAACAAATGACATACTCCCCATGACTTCAAAAAGAATAGGGAGAAAAATGGTGGGGAAATGGTTTATTTAAATAAAAAGTAAAAATAAATAAATAAAACATGAGAAAGTTCGGCTGCACAGTGGTGTAGTGGGTCGCTGGTTCGACTCCGGCTTGCGGCTCTTCTGTGTGGAGTTTGCATGTTCTTCCTGCATCACCGTGGGTTCTCCCCGGGTCCTCCGGCTTCCTCCCACAGTCCAAAAACATCCAGCTTAGGGGTAATTGATGGCTCTTAATTGCCCGTAGGAGTGTATGAGAGCGTGCATGGTTGTCTGTTTCTATATGTCTGTCCTGTGATAGTCTGGAGACCTGTCCAGACTCCAGCCCCCTGTGACCGGAGTTCGGATAATCGGTTGCCCCCTAGGGTGGCCTTAAAATTAGCAGGACATGATGTAGTTCTATACAGGCTGGCCTACGTGCTGAAAAAACTTTCTCCGGAATGGTGCTTCATGACATGTAACTTTTTTACTTTTTTTTGTTACCTGCCTCCCAGTCGTCCACTGCCTAAACCTAACCATTCTTTAAAAAATAATGGTATGACAATGACGTGGTTAAGGCGGCAGTCAGACTATTGGGCTGTCTGACTCATACATCAATGTGTTGGGTCAATGGGATGTCGGAACAATGAGCGGCCCCCCTGTTAAACAGTGAATAAATGGTTTTGATCAATTCGGTGCAACAACATTTTGAAAGTCTAAAGTCTGAAGCTGCACCATTGAATTTTTTTTCTCCCTTTTTTTGGGCATTTTATTGCCTTTATTTGACAGTGGACAGTTGGTCCAATATTCTCGCTCCTCCACAATGAAAACAGAACACAATGAGAGAGAGAGAGATAAAGAGAAAAGAGGATGGTGAAGTCTTTGGTGCCCATGCTCCCACAGAGCATTTCAATTTTTGATCAGAGCTTCCAAAAAAGGTCTTTTAAAATGTTTTCTCATGTTTATTTATTCATTCAACTATCAATTATATTTTCTGCAAATGTAATCTTCGAACATGATGGTCTAAATGCAGTTTTTGTCTTCAGTACGCTGACAGGAAGTGTGGTGAAGGTCACACTGTAGGAGGATGTCTTGTTATTAATAATTGTTCTAGGTTGTCTATTGGTTTTGTTTTACTGAACCCTGTCTTGACTCATTTGGAGTCAGTCTCATTTAAAAACAGTCAGTGGTCTGTGGATGTTAAACTGTGGTCTGGAGTTGACTTTCTTGACAAAATAGCTCCACATTGGAGAAAAACTCATATGACAGATTTGGTGAAATATCTGTTTTTTCTTAATTAGTTCATTTTACCCGACAATATTCAAAGAAGCATACTGTTTCTCAATCATTACTCTTCCGCCGTCTTTTAAAAAACAGCTTGAACTCCTATAATCCATGTTGGAACACCTCTTTACCATTTTGCGCTGTTGTCAATGCTCTTTTCTTGTAAATACATGAGGACAGATGCTGAGAGTAACTGACAGTGAAGACCTCGGGCTGTATTCCAAAATTATCCTAAAAGCCTACAATTCAATGTTTCACTCGAGAGCTGGTAAATTATCCAAAAGTACTTAATCTTTAAGATACTGTTGCTTGTGATTCCCAGGAAGGCTAATTAAACTTAATCAGTTAATTAAATCCCAAGAGCCATCTGAAAGCACCCGGACAGATATGTGATAAATCTGCAGCTTCCAAGTTAAAGTGCTGCACAGCTCCGAGCCTTTGCACACAATGATGACTGTTTTTTATCATTAATCATGTTGAAATGATGGCTGCTGCAACATAAGCACACAAACATCTAAAGAAACTGGTCAGTTGTAAAGTGTACAGAGACTTGGATACATGGGGGAATAATTGGATTTCCATTTGTAGCCTCGTTGCTATATTTAGCCGTTAGCTACCCGGTGAGCCTGCTCGATGCTGCCAGCTTCCTATCCATCAGTAGGTGGAAGGTGATAGCTGGAAACCTGAGACAGATAACACCAGTGTTCAACCCACAAGTGGTGCATTGTAATGTTTGCCAGATGTGTCACTCAGATGAGGACAGGCAGCAATATCAATTAGCTAACATGCTATTAAAACATTTGCCAGCGAATGCAGCCGCCGAGCCAAATTAATCTCACTTCCAGAGCCAAGCTGCTTGTATCACGGCATTGTTTTTGTAGCCTTTGAGTAATTGAAAATTTAAGGTCAGATGATTTTGTGTTAGTTTGAAGTGGGCAGGAAAATGACTGTGCAGTGTAAAGGTCCTCTGCATTTTTCTGGAGCAATTTGGGCCTTAGGGAGCCTTTACTGGTAAGCCTTTGTTCATTTATCTAAGGTTTTGTTTACTATGTGAAAAGTCTAAAGACTTCGGCCCGTTTTATGCATATAAAGGTTTTTATATCATTCTGTAGCTTCTAATTATGTACTCAAATTTGTATTTTAGTCCAAATACACTTGTTTTAGCACCAAAATACTACTTTCCCCATTTAATCTGATGAAGGTTTCTGAATATTGATACATATTGGCACATATACCCTTATCCATAACCAGACTATTACCCACAGTGGTTGGAAGGCTCCCCCTTTAAAGAAGCAACACAGAAGCTAAGCAATGTACTGCTGCCGGATGCCACGTCAGCTCGGTTTCAGGACAGAAAGTCACACAATAACTCCAAGGAGAAACTGCTGCTTTCGTCAAAGGAGTCTGGTTCCTTTAAAGAGAGAGATATGTACTGCTTTAGAGGGGGGGCACAGCAAAATGTATTTGAGCCACCTCAAACACGGATGAAATGAGAAATCAATATCAGTTTAAGTGAAAGCTATATTTAGAATATTTTCAACACTTTACCTTGCAGTCAGACAGACCTTTCTGACGGAGAACTGAGGCCGTTATTTATGCTCTCTTCAAAGCCGCCAGACCTCACAGAACCTGGCATTTGCTGGTCTACTGCTGCCTTGTTTGGTTAACATTAGTTGTTTTTAGTTTTGTAACTTTAGGATCCAAACTTACATGGCAGTCGCAGCAGTGCATTGCTTTGTTTCTGGTCATTATAATCAAAGACCTTTAAAACAAATTGTATTCATGTGGTTATGGTAAAGTTAAAATAGGAATTGATAACATCAGAAAGGACTGCCTTACATTTAAGTGTCTCACAGAGCAGCTAGCATGGCTGTAGACTCATGTCTCTACTGAATGGTTCAACGTACATGTCTTGACATGACTTACTTTTTGTTCCGGGTCTTTTGTCTGTTGGGTTTTCCACTGCTGATAGGACCCTGTTGTCAATGCCATGTTAGGGTTAGGGTTTCCCAAGGGTAAGGGTTTCCCCAGGATTAGAGTTAGGGTAAGGGTTTTCCTAGAGTTATGGTTTCCCTAGGGTTAGAGTTAGGGTTTCCCTAGGGTTAGAGTTATGGTTATGGTTTCCCTAGGGTTAGAGTTAGGGTTTCCCTAGGGTTAGAGTTAGGGTAATGGTTTCCCTAGGGTTAGAGTTAGGGTTTCCCAAGGTTTAGGGTTTCCCTAGTTTTAGAGTTAGGGTTTCCCAAGGTTTAGGGTTTCCCTAGGGTTAGAGTTTCCCTAGGGTTAGAGTTAGGGTTTCCCTGGGGTTAGGATTTCCATGGGGTTAGGGTTTAGGCAGCTGTGGCATCCCTATCACCTGAGCCACAGCTGCCCTGGCTGGTATAATAAAATTTTGGGTACTATCCACTAGTGAAGTGCCAATGAAGTCTCATGAACCATTTTCTTTTTAATTTCCTGAGCCCACTAGATGGCGCTCTTTGTATAACAATAGGCTGAAAACACACTCAATTACCAATACTAGATCCTTTTTAAGCCATGAGCGCCATCTAGTGGGTCAAGCAAATGGTTCATGAGGGTACGTTGTCACTTGTCACTATTAGGAAACCCAAAGAGTCCAGTTGTTCCATACCATGCTGCAGAAATGTGACCTTCGTCTTTTCTCAAACAGAAAACTTTCCCCGGGCAGCGTCCTCCAGAGAAACATGACCTCTTGTTGTACTGAAGTAGAATTAATTGATGCGTATGGTTCCTGACACTGTTAAATAGAAACAAAGCCTCGCACCAAACATTTAATGTCTGGGTCGCTTACAACCAAGTTAGGGCAGTTTAGTGAAACCAACATGGGTTGTAGCTTCTTGGCCCTGTGAACCCAGCCAGTTTCACTTTGAGATTTACTTTTAATGAAAGGCAAATTCAATTATATTCATCCTTGTGCACTGGAGTGAACAAATAATACAATTTAGTTGAATAAAGGCCACTGGTTGAGTGTTACAAGCATCAGCAATCACCAATAAAAAGCCTCTGACACACAATTGTTTGCTTGTTATGAATGTAATAGGCTGCACAGAGTTCAGAACTCACTCTCTTATTTGAATGTCACTCTTGTTTATTTACCCATAAACCACTTGGGCTGACATTTTAATTTCCCCTTCTCCTAACTAGTCCTAACTGTGTTAATGTAATATACGATACTGACACAATGTTCTTCATCACTATGTGTGTACATAATGTCTAAATACCGGCCATGTGTGATGCCATTTAGAATAATACACACACATATACACACACACACACACACACACAGAAATATAGATTAATAAATATAGAAATATAGATACACACTTCTCTGTACTGCCACGCTCCAGGAACAATCTGCTCTAATGATTCCTGATGTGATAGGATTTCTCTTCATGGCCACTGAGCTGTGAGTCCAATTCTGCCTGCTGCTGATTTGGTTTCCAATGAAGACCCTGTAACGATGTGGAGGTTGTGAAGTATTGTGGGTGGCAAATCCTTAATACTGACCCCCCCAACCCCTCCCTTACCCATCATGCTCTCTTCCCTGTCATGTTCATCTCTCCTTTGGCTTTTATATCTCGTCTTTCCAATCCTCTTTCATCATTCATTTCCTTTCCAGTCGTCTCCTATCCATTATCTGATTTTGAGGTGTTTGGCAGGGATGATTTATCCCCTGTGTCCTTTTCCTTTTCTTTCCCTGACCTGCTACAGCACTTCTTCCTTTCTTCACCACCATCTTCATTTTTTTCCTTCCATTAGCTTTTTCTTCCTTTTTCCATACTTGCTTTTTTGCTGTTGTTTTTCATCTTTCAGCAATTTAGCTTTTCCTGCCTTTTGACACTGTAATAGTGTGGATGTTTTCACCTTTAATTATGAACCAGGCATTAGTTAGAGGTGGGGAAAAAATCGATACAGCATATTATCGTGCTATTTTGATAATTTCGTTATATTAGATTAGATTCGACTTTATTAATCCCACAGCGGGGAAATTTCTTTGTTAGAGCCGACCACAAAAATTGCACACAAAATTATTTCCCTTTTAGATAAAGATAAAAAATAAACAATCTAATATAAAAAGACATTTAACAATATACTATATACAACATAGTGCAAATTAAGTGAAGATTCATGGCTGCCAAATGTCAATATTTAGCTTTCCGTATTCAGTATTTTTGCCGTTTTCTTTTTTTCTTTTTCGGAGGCCATAGCGGTTTTTAGTTTTGCAGCCTGCGGTGCCATGGAGCATTCTAAAAATATCACACACATCATTATACATACACAAACAGTTTGCCATAAAGACTGCAGTTTCTGTGAAATTAGACTACTAAACTACTGACCTAGATTTAGAGCATAAAACCTCAGGTAAGGCGTTATAAAATACAGTTTAAACAGTAAATAAATGCCGGGAAGTTAATTGTTACGAGGGTGATATGAGCCACCGAAGTTACGCAAAAAAATGTTAAAAAGTTCCATATGAAGTCATTTACTTTTGTTTTCACACTGGACACGAATATCAAAGATCAGGGAAGACCCACACCCAGAATCACAGGTAGAGGCAGGAGTAAGGCAAAAACTTTTGCATTTAGCAACTTTTGAAACAGAAATCACACACATATTGAAAATAACTATCATAACAATCGTCTTTGAATCAGTCATATGCATCAACTGTACATACCTGAAAGAACTGATACCATTTTTTTCCCAGGAAATCCCCCTTGGCAATGTCTGTGTGTAGAGTCGATTCATTGCACCAAGCATCAAAAGACACACTTGGAGAAGTGGTGTGATGCAGGCCTGAGCTGACGGATGGATTCAAACCAAAAGAGGGTCCATGCTGTGAGGGGACATCACTAACAACTGAGCCAGCACCCCTACAGTGTTATTAATACAGACAGAATGGGATGGGAGCCAAATATGATCATGATTTTTCCAAAGATGGCTTTAGGAATTCTGGTATGAACTTTTAAGAGAATAAAATCACTAATGCATGAAGCAAAAATTTTAATTATTGACACAAACTACTGTACGAGTTACATTTTTAATGTTTTCATCAAAGTTGATCATGTTTCCATCTGAACTTCAGCATGTTTCTCAACCTAACTCTATCGTGAAGTTATGTCTTTTAAAATGTATCTTCAAGAACAAATCTCAACTGAATTTTTGTTTAAAATATTAACTTTTGAAGGGCGTATGAGTTGTTGTAAAATTATATGCATTAGTCCTTTCTACTAAGGCTGAGAAATGTAAAAAATGCATTAAAATCCAAGACAATTATATTTCCTAAAGTTTCATACTCTTAAGATTACAGTTTCAACATTATTTCTTAAGTCGTATGGGCTTCCTTAACATGAGTGTACATCCACAAAGTTAAGCCCAAGAATAATTCTGGAGGCATCAAGAGCTGAGGAAGCTGGAGTTTTCAAATTGGATTTATGACCGTAAAAACGGCATCTCAGCCGCTGTAAATCCCAGAAACGTGTACTCAAATCATCTTGAATTATGGATGGCCATATGTCATGTAGTGCCCCGTCTGATGGTGAGGAGAAAGGTTGAGACACTCAGAGAGGGAGGCAGGGAAGGAATGATGACAGAAAAAGTTGAAATATGCATATTCCTCTTGTTGTTTTGGTGCGTTTTCTTCTTCTCACACATCCTGTTTGAAATGAGAGGCAGACTTGAACACAGTCAGAAACCCATCAAAGAAGTTAACAGCAACAAATTGTTCTCTGGCTTTTTAAAGGGAGCTGTGTGTTGGCTGATGTTTCCTAAATGAATCCTAACAACATTAGGGAGATTCTGCTGGGAGCGTGCTAAAACGACCCCAACACAGTAGACATATTTAATAAAACATAAAGTGAAAAACAAAACATTGAATCAGACGAAATTCAGAAATAGCATCCAGGAAGAGTGTCTACAGAAAACAGAAAGAGAGGGTTGACAGCAATGAGAGCCAATGAACCTGTTTTACCATCCATGTTTAAATGTTATTAGATACAACAATTGATTGGTAGTGATGGGACAACGAAGCTTCGTGAAACATTTGCTTTATTTACAGAGCCCAAGAGATGACGCTCTTTGTTAAACAAAGGCCTGAAAACACACTCAATTACCATTAGTGATGTGCCAATGAAGCCCCATGAAGCATTTTCTTTATTTTCTGAATCCACTAGATGGAGCTCTCTGATCAACAAAGGGCTGAAAACTAGTGATGTGCAAATGAAGCCTCATGAACCATTGTCTTTATTTTCTGAGCCCAATAGATGGCGCTTTTCTGTTCAACAAAGGGCTGAAAACACACTCAAAACCATTGCTGGAGCCTTTTTTTGAAAACATAGAGCACAATCTGGTGGGGTCAAAAAATAAAGCAAATGGTTCATGAGGCTTCATTGGCACATCACTGCTGAAAACACATTTTATTACCATTGCTAGAGCCTTGTTCAATGAACCAAGATTGCCAGAATACATGTGGGAGTGTCGCAATATATGTGCATATAAACTTGTCCAGAACTGAAATCACGGCGGAAGACGACTATAGCGGAGGGAGCTCAGATATAACAGCTATAAGCTCTCAAATACTTTTTGAATTTCATATCTATCTGCTACAGAGGCTGAAAAATGTATTATTTAGTAGGAAGCGTCGACACTTCTGTTGAATTTCCAGAAAAACTTCAGGTTTTAGGGGGTTATTTTAAAATCGCCCAGAGGTTTTCCAGGCATTTTTTCCAGGCATTTTAGGCCTAAATGGGTTAATGGAAACACGGCTAGTGGCGTCTTTGTTTCCTTGCTTCCCCCTTTACTTTCACACTCAGTAATGTTACTTATGTCTTGCCATCTTTCATAATTAGTACAGCTAAGAAAGAGCTAAGAAACATGCATTTATACAAAATGACCTACTAGCCTACCAGCAGGTGGAGCAGGCCCCTACTCACCCATATGTATAGCCACTGGTAAAACCCAGTCAATTGTCTGATTACATTTGAATTTTACAGGAGAATTATGGCATGTTAGAGCAGGTAAAGCACAGGTGAAACTGAAACTGTGTGAGCAGTCAGTTGATACTGATGAGTCTAGATGCTGTCAGAAGGAACTGATCAACTAATGGCATGCACAACACTTGTAATTAATGAATTATTTAGAATTCGACTACCTGCAATTTTGGAGCCCCCCAGAAGAATGAGGAATGTCTGAGAGAGAATCAATAGAGGACAAAGAAAGCTGTAGTAGCAGAGCTCATGTGTTTGTAGGTCAACTGTTACCTCTTTCCATGTCTTTGTTTCTTTTACACTCTAAAACTCATCAGAATCACTATATGGATGATTCTCATGAAGTCAGTCTAAACTCTGTCTTTGAAGATTATAAGGACATACTTTATTAAACTAAATATATTTCACTTTTACACAAATGAACAATATGGCCATAATGGGG
Organism: Centropristis striata; assembly: GCF_030273125.1. Classification (NCBI taxonomy): domain Eukaryota; kingdom Metazoa; phylum Chordata; class Actinopteri; order Perciformes; family Serranidae; genus Centropristis; species Centropristis striata. The sequence goes on along the minus strand of NC_081528.1, from coordinate 5,750,442 downwards.
CACAATTCATTGTTTTGTGTTAAGATAATATTTTCTATATTTTTGAACATATTTTTGATAAACAAATTCATTACTGTAATGCGTCCAGATAAATATGTCATGGTTTCCCCACACTTATATACAATAAATATTTAATAAACTTAATAAAAATAAATATACATGTGTTTAAAAATGAATAATTTAACAGAATATAATCAAATATAAGGGTTTTTAACAATGTATAAAGAACAAAATCTGAATGAAAATTGATGAGAAAAAATGGTTAAATGTTACGGTCATGATAGAATTGTTTGCATTAACATATGTGTATATTTTAATAAAATACATGTTGGTGATACCAGCTACCCTTGAGCATATTTAAGTGCTTGCCAAAGAAATAAACCTAAACTTTCTTTTTTTTTTTCTTTATAAATGTGTTACGGTAATGAATTTTGCTCACAGTGACTCTAAAAATGTCAGAAAATACCTTAACATTTTTAAAATAGATTATAAATTCATATTAAACAGTGACTTTGGATTGACTATGTTATAAAGGGTCAAAGAAAATATGTATTCAATGCTCTTGGATTATTGCTATGAGCTGTACCATGTTCATGAGAATCACCCATATATATATATATATATATATATAGTAAAGTAGTAGTAAATAAACCAAAGGGCGCACATGCATATAGATCCATCCTTATTATAAAGCTATGCACACAGGACTAATTATTAAAGCATAGCTTCAGCTCTTTTTAGTTGAAGTTCATATGTCGCCTCATTAAGTTGAAGTATTAAACCAGTTTGGGCTAATGAAGGAGTCAGCAGTAGATTTTCCTTCTTGAACTGCCTGGAAACTAAACTTCCTCACTGAGCATGGTTTCACTAGTTGTACAGTACCATATCTGTAGGAATATATTTGTTTTTGACTCTGGCACAGCAAAGGTCCCATGGGTGTGGAACTGGGACACTGAGCCCAATGTACTGGCTCCAGACACTCGTTGGGACATAAAAGCAGACGAGGGCTTTTTGCCCTTGCCTCTCCCATCGTTGTCCCCAGCAGACCTTGTAGTTTGCACTGCCAACACAGACCGTAGCTCGATTATGTCATTATTTCAATTTAATTTGATTTTTTTAGATTTTAACCCATTTGACATCCCATCGTGAGCTCCTGCTGCCTGTTTGACTCCCTCATTGCGGCGTCATTTCCATTTTCCCAGTCTGTTGAAGCTCAAAGCCTCACAAATCCCATGCTGATCTTTAAATGTCATTGCTAAACCTGTCATTACGTCTAAAGACAGAGCATCAGAGCCCACCCTGTTCCTCATGTCTGCCCTTACCTTTCAGACCATCATTCCCCCTGCAATTCCTGTCCCTTCAGTACCGAACAGTACCTAACTTTTTGAAGATGTCATTTTAAAGTGAGTCAAATGTCTAAAATGTTCCTTGTATCATAACTGCATAGTGAAAACTTTTATTGGTAACACTTTACAATAACCAACTAATTGATGTTTATAGATGGTTTATAAACCAATTATTAACCATTTACAAAGTGCTATACATATTTAATCTTTAAATGTTTTCAATCAATTTCTTAAAGGTATATGAATCATTTCAAAATCATTAAAATACTTAATATGGTGTTAAAATGTTATAATGAGTCCAACTAAAACTATTAACAAACTTCTAATTGGTCGTTAATGGTAAAGTAACTATAAACTTACATTAATATACCATCTATTTGCCATTTTTAAATTATGTAATTAGTCAAACATTAATAAATGATGTATTTACCATTCTAAATGGCCTATATATGGTTAAATGATGATTAAACATTAATAAATCTTTTTACCATTTATAAATGATGGTTATTGTAAAGTGTTACCCTTTTATTCACCTAAACTTGGTCTCTATGTTTTGTTAAAAAAAAAAAAAAAAAAAATGATAGCAGAACTGACAGTTTACAACAAAAACAACCCACAGAAAAAAAGTACATACAAGTACAAGTAGGAGCCCCACACTCCACCTGCCTTCTCCCATCTCACCGGACTGCTGTTATCTTCTTTTCTATAACAGCCTTCCTGAACATTACCTTTTTATAGTGAAACCTTTATATTATCAGCTGAAAAATGCTTGCAAAGCACTTTACTGCTTATGGCAGAGTGTAGCAACTGATGCAGGTATGGAGACTGTGAACATATAAACAGGGAGAGGGATGCATCAGTATATAAAAACAAGCCAACCATATCTGGGATGGGGCCGTTTGGATTAGCTGACTCAAGAAATGGATGCCCATTACAATCTACCACAAGCAATGAAAGAACTTGGCAAGTAAGCATTGCACTGTCACTGTGTGTTAATGAGGCGGCTGTTGGACAGAAGTCACCTGGGCTCTGGATTACATAGACCAACTCTACTAAACCCAAAACTGATCTTTGCATATTCTCTTCTGAAACCCTTCTGAAGCTTGCTAAAGAGTTTTCCTGGAGGAACCTCCTGAAATGGAAGCAGAATGTCCATATACATCATAGACTGTATAAATAATGGACCTGTCGCCATCTTGTTTCTGATACGGGGAGCCGACCATATCTGGACTATGGAGGAGGAGAGGGATCTGATCACTGACTACAGCCTCTCTACACCTCAACCTGACTGAGAGAAGCTGCTGCTAATTCATGTTAGCATTAACTGGAGCATTAACTGGGATGTTAGTTTTGTCTAGCAAAAAAACAAAAACAAATGTACGTTACATACTGCAGAAAACTGAACAGCGACTCCTTGGAGTGTCTGCTAGTCCAACCAAACGCTGAACAAGACATTTTTACAGAACAAAATGTACAAATATCATGAAGTGAAAATACAGTGTGAAAGGGTCAAAGTTAAACCTCCGGTATATAACTTTATTGACACATTACCATGGATACGCATTGTTCTGCTTCTCTACTGATGGCGGCTCGCCTGTTAGCCACCTGTCAATCAAAGGTAGCAATGCACCAAATCATATCATATCATCATCTTTATCTTCTATTTTCTCCTAAATGGGGCCATTATTTACATCAAATTGTCTTGAAGAAGATTTTTTACTCGCGATTGAGACCATAGTTTTGTCCTAAAAAACATTTCTGAGGTAATAAATCAAGTGAGAAGTTTTCGGTAGAATGCAGCTTAAGGCACCTCCTGGTTTGCCTCCATGCTCAGACCCGGGGTTTGACGCCGGACTTTTTTTGCTTTTTAAATTTGACTTGACTGTGGTTAAGTACCTCATACAACCCCACCTCAAAAAATCTGAATTATCCCTTTTAGGGAGCTTTATGGCTTGTAACACAGCCACCAGTGGGCGATCAAATGTTTTTAGTTCTCTTTTGGGAGCTTTCAGGCCGTCCATCTTTATTTACAGTTTATGCTACGAAACATCCCTGATAAACAGCATGTTACCATTGGAATCAGGTTCATATTGATGATCCTGCACCAATGTTTGGTGCCAAAGAAAGAAGTGTAGTGCTCTTTATGTAGTGTTGTGAAAACTAAATATGTTTCCGTGTTTCCTATGCCACCTGTCTTTATATATTGTAGTTGCCATGCAATTCTGTAGATATGACCAATAAAACTTTACTGCGGTGGTAGGGTTGGGTTTAAAGGCGCAGTAAAGCCACCTTCAAAATGTATATTATTTGCAGTAGGAGAGAGGTACTTGGTAGATGTACTTACTCTTCTGCATTATAGTGCAGAAGCTCCTTGGTGTGGCAGCATTCAGCCACAGTAAAAATCCTAGAAAGTAGAAGTAAGTAAGAAAGAAAAAAAAGATTGTACAGTACAGTTTGGGAGAAGGAAAATGAAGGCAAGATAGTTGTCGCAGGGGAGAAATAAGTGGTGTTCCAGTTAAGTGACAGGATGTGGAGACACCCACTCAAGACTGGGACCTGTTGACAACGCACTGGGGATCAAGGAACTGCAATGACAGACAGTGTAAGGAAGAGCTTGACAGGAGGGACTGAGAGGAGGAAAGAAGTGATGGCACAGTTGTGAATCCTCCTACTCAACAGTGGGACCCCGCTGAATACATCAAATGGAAAGGAGGAAGATTTGGGAGCAAGGCAACAGATTGACGTTTTGTTTTCCTTTGTAGTAGTCACATGGACACTTCCCTGTCACTTCAAAGGGACAGGTTAAACATTTATTTATTAATATTATGTATCACCATAATAATATCCATCTCTAGAAATCAGTTGGACCACAATGCGCTGTCTCACAGTGAAAGGGGTGTCAGTGGGATACAAATTAGAGGAAAATATTCAAGGAATGCACCAGTTTGCAGATCTTATCAAAGTGCCTCAAGGCAGCTGTTTTATTTTTGATGTTGGTGTACTGGTTGGTAATATTTAACAGTGGCAGATACTGGCAATGAGGGATCAAAGGAGAGCCTACATTTCTTTGAATCAAATGAATCACCAAGTGAATTTGCAAAAAAAAAAATCATAAGCAACACTGCTTGCAACACTAAAATGTGCACTCTCACTAGAAACTTCGCCTCTTTGCAAAATATGACTATTGCAGGACTTTAACTCCTAAAGGTTGACCATCACGAACAATAGCTATAAATATAATTATAAATAAATAACTAACTGAAGTGTAAAGCTGAGCCCACACCACAATTATAAAATTGACAGAATCAAAATAATAATTTGCAGTGCGTCACATCCAAATTCAACATGATAATACTAAATAATCTGTGATAGATTGCAGGATAGGTATTGGAATCAACAGCAAAACTTCTGCGGGTCTCGGAAAATCCAACCAGAGTTAGGGTTTGGTGCCATTGTTTAAAGAAAGTTATGGTTCATCTCACATAGTTCTGCTCACATAGTTTTAATTAAAGGTATCTTTATAGCTGTTGTTCTGGAGGGCTTTTCACTAGTGATGTACTAATGAAGCCTGATGAACCATTTTTTTAAATTTTCAGAGCCAACAAGATCTCTCTCTGTTCAACAGGACTGAAAACACACTCAAAACCATTGCTGGAGCCTCTAAGAATTTTTTTAAATAGAGTCAAAAGATAAAGAAAATGGGTCATGAAGCTTCATTTGCACATCACTACTCTTCACACACCAGCTGGGAACTTGCTAGCGATAGCATTCACAAAAGCTCTGCAAGCTTCTTTGTGTTTTGTCTTGTTGTGGCCATTTCTTCTCACTGCTGTACATTATTTCATTAGATCAAGTGTTACTTAGGAGGATAACATGCCTCCCAAACTAGCAAGCTAGCTAACTTTTAATCAGCAGTCAAGAGAACAATCAGTTGGAACATTTATTAGCTTGGTTGCTAACGTAACAATAACCTCTTCCAATATTCAAAAGACATATTTGTACCATTAAGCCTTACAGCTGTCTGCAAATTATCCCACTTTTGTGAAGCGGTTTATACTCCAATAGAGGAGATTAAATCAGAGAATACGAAACATAACTCATAAAAACTCTTGCTTCCAACATTTTGGGTTCCCGGGGCTCTGTGTTTCATCAAAGGTCAGGTAGAATTAATGGATTTTGGCTTTTTAAATGCTGGTGTGACCAGGCCTGTGTGCAGTGAAACATTACTGCAGGGAAATGGAATTTGAAAAGATGACCTATCTTCCACCAAATGTATTTAAAACCTGAGGGCCTGGCCCTGCATGTTGTATTTTTGATAAACAGATGTTTCTGTTGCCTTTCTCAAATGTGTCTTGTTTCACTGGCCTGGAGGGCAACAAGTCAAACCCTGACGACTGTAGTCCAACTAACTTGATGGATTATAAATATACTGGACGTAGCTGTCCGGCTGCCTGGTCTCTTCTGGCTTTGGCTAGCCTGTTCCTCTCTTGATTTAGGAAGCTGACATTGTATCTATTGGAAAAGTCATGAAAGGAAGGGCCTCCAAATGGTTGCACAACACACTTAATCAAACAGGTAACTCATGAACCCCATCTTGCTCTCCTGGAAACTTCTGTGCATCTCATTAGTGGCTAATAACCCAAAATGTTCTCATTCCAAACCTATCAAATATGGACTATTGCCATCACTTTTTAATGCACTGGGATGCAACTTTGGCGCTCCACTTTGGTTGCTGTTTTAAACACAGATAACATGTGGCCGACAATTTGAATTCAAACAAAACTAACTGGTTATGTTTAGGTAACAAATGAACGAGGTTAAGGTTAGAAAAGTTATTGTTGGAACTTGAACAAATAAGTTTGTTACATAAGTTAAGGAGTCAATGTAAATAACTCAGCGATGAAACACGGGACACAAACAGCGGCCTCCTGGGTGAAAGTTTGTTTGACTAAGCGAATAAGTTCCAGCAAAAAAAAATGCTTAAGGTTATTAAGGTTGTTAACATGTCAAACCAAAGATATGATAGTTCACAAAGTTTGTTTTTGAGTTGCAGCTAACAAGGAAAAAAACGCCTATGGGACTATTTTGTATATAGTTTTATTATATTTAAATTTGACCTTTTTATATGTTCATATTTGTATCCTTTGTTTACATTTTCAAGTTCCAAAACAGTTCATTGAGCGTATTTGTGGTTTTTATTGAAGTAAATAGTATAATTTTTCAACTTGGATTTCATGATTTTTGTGTATTTTTGGGCTCAATATGTTAATCAAGTAGGTTAAAGTAAAAAAATAATTGTCAGATCATATAGGTGAAGAAAAAATGGATACCAAATATGGGTATAGTAAATATTTGTAAGTGGTACATGAAGGGCAAAGTCAAAAGTATTCAAAAACGGCCAAAATAGGCTCAGACCCCAGAGGGTTGAACAAGCTGGTAACACCATGATATGGAAATATTAAAGGTTAGGGAACAAAAACGCTTGTTTAAGGTGAGGAAAAATAACACTGAATGCTGTCACATTGGCGGCCGATATCATGATTAAAGAAGCTTTAAACGAATGCCAGTCTCCTTTCGCCCACTCATAATTATCTGTAATCATTACTTTACGTAAGAATACCTACGAACCGTCCAGGAGAACAGCCTGTAATAATAACTGAATATGAAAACTTATGAGAGAGATAAAGCACTAGCCCTGATGATGTACTTCACTTTGTCATCATTTCCAGCCAGTATGTGGAACTCTGTAGATGTCTTCCTTTGTAGCAGAATGATAAGTCACACTTGAGAAGCAGGAGACGACAGAAAGCAGCTCACAGGCACTTCAGTATTTAACGCTGATGCTTGATTTGACATTTCAGTTACTGTGATACATCGGAGGAGAACGAGCGATGGGAGAGCGGGGGAATCGTGGACTTGGCTTTCTTTCTGCCTCTCCATCACTGTCACTGCTTTTCTGAAGCATCATATTTTAATGCAGCAAATAATCGAATTGTGAACCTTGTGAAACAGCCAGCATATTACTGACACTTTTTAAAACCTTGCTGGATTCTGCAGTTTCCCAATGGTGGAGATAATTGCTTGCAGGCTATCTTTGAGTCTGTACTTCCTGTAAATGTATAGAATGTTAGTGTGCTTTTCTTGGTTTGTGCATGTGTGGTACAGTGTGTGTGTGTGTGTGTGTGTGTGTGCCTGAAAATGTGAGTGTTTAAAAGCATGTGTAGGTTGATTCTGTGTATCTGCATGTGTGTGTGTGTGTGTGTACGTGCACGCTTTAATCTCTCTATTTTCACCGAAGCCGGACAGAAAATGTCAGCAAGTCAAAGCTATTAGAGCGCAGAGCCGACCTTTCATTCATCAAGCTCTACTGTTGTAGAGTGTACTGTGTGTGTGTGTGTGTGTGTGTGTGTGTGTGTATGTGTGTGATCTGTGCTCTTAAGAGAAAATCCATTCTGTACGCTTGTGCACACGCATACACAGGAGGGAGATAATAACAATTTTGTGGTCGAAAAGACAACATTAAACTACAAAAAGAAAGTTTTTTTTTTTTTTTTAAATACATAGCAAGCAACACTCTTAAAAGAAAATTAATAAGTTGTATTGTGTATGATGCAACAGCAGATTTTTCATTTGTTCACTTAGCAGGGGAGTGTGTCTATGTTCTCTCAACCCTATGTTCCCTCAACCCTATGTTCCCTCAGCCCTATGTTCCCTCAACCCTATGTTCCCTCAGCCCTATGTTCCCTCAACCCTATGTTCTTTCAACCCTATGTTCCCTCAACCCTATGTTCCCTCAGCTCTATGTTCCCTCAACCCTATGTTCTTTCAACCCTATGTTCCCTCAACCCTATGTTCCCTCAGCTCTATGTTCCCTCAACCCTATGTTCCCTCAACCCTATGTTCCCTCAGCCCTATGTTCCCTCAAACCTATATTCCCTCAGCTCTATGTTCTCTCAACCCTATGTTCCCTCAACCCTATGCCCTCTCAACCCTGTTTCCTCAACCCTATGTTCCCTCAACCCTATGTCCTCTCAACCCTGTTTCCTCAACCCTATGTTCCCTCAACCCTGTTCCCTCAACCCTATGTTCCTATAAGGCTGATTTTTTGGCCTAATTTTGATGGAAAATGCTTTAGAAGCATGAGGGTACATAGGGATTCTAATTCTTTAAAGGCGAAAAACAAGCTATTCCCCCTTGAATTACCCCCTGTAAATAAATATTTCTGATAAAGAAATGAGCCTTCGTCTTTCACTCTGTTTCATGGGAGGCTGCTAACACTGTTAGGAAACAGAAAATGTTTGACATTGACAACTGCTTATTCAGGAATACAGAACATAGGCTTATGTGACAGATTCCAACAAACACTCATCTGAGACTATGGATGGGATTACACCTTTGGTCTAATTTGATTCCAGTTTAGAGTCACACATTTACTTTTGTGGATTCAGCAGGGATTACTGTCCTGAGAGAAAAAAGTTAAAAGTGGATTACATTACATGACAAGGCTTTTGAATTTTCAATGTCAACTTTTGACATTGAATGTCAGATGTAATGGGATGCAGCAATGGATGTAACATTATATCAGATTCCTTTGGGGGCCACAAAACATGACTCAAACTGATGTGCAGTTTAACTCGGGGCATCTCGACTGTTTCTTTTGAAGTGAAAAATAGAGTGACAGATAAAATGAAATGACAGTTGTAAATGTCATTGCATTCCCCTGCTACTTCCTGGTTGGACTTGATTTACAGCATTATTCGAGTAACCTTTATTCAAAAAAATTTACATTATTATGATAGTTATACTGTTATGTCCTGCAACTGTTTTTTTTTTTTTTTTTGTAATTTCTGAACCTGTGAGCTGTTGGTTTGACAACAGTTTAGCCTCTGAGGGCAAAACTCTCAAAAATCTCTTACTTGTGCCAGTGCTTACATACATTCATATGCAGAATCTGTTCAAATAGATTTCTTTACCGATGTTTTGACCTAAAAAGTGTCACAAAAGATGGGCCACATAGCATGCTGATCATTACTTGTGTTCTCAACGTAGCTCAAAGTTGATAATCTGATCATATCATCAAATCAATCAAGGGAATAATCATCTTCTCTGATCATTTACACTCCAGATGCTGGTGCAAAATTATAACTTGCAGATTTCCTGTGTATGCAGTCTCTCTGATGAAGATATGAGATAAGATAAGATAACTGTATAGGTCTGATGACTAGACTGTGTTCCTGTTGAAAGATAAAAGCCCTGTATTTGGTGTGAATTTGACACCACTATCATTTAAATAGAACAGTTTTATCCTGGCAAAATGAACTTAATTAAAGGAACAAATATGCCATACTTCTAATACCCACTCAAACAATACTCCAAAAGCACATGTCAATCAGTTGTTAGCCTTCCATTGCTAGCTTATAAGCTAATGGTGGAAACCAAAGGCCATTCATTCAGGAGTCACATGTTAATATCCTCATCTAGGCTTTAACAAACAGTAAAGGGAGTGCAGGAATTTTTAATAATTAATTCATTATTAATATTAAAAATATTTTATTCTAGGGCAGGGGTCTCAAACGCGCGGCCCGCGGGCCAATTGCGGCCCTCGTGACAATATTGTGTGGCCCCCACCTTGAATTGAAAGTTTAATGTGAGTTTTATATGAATGGCACTTTATCATTTTGTGTGTGGAAGGTCCCTTAAGTACTTTTTTTGGTAATTTTGTGTCTTTTTTTTAGTCTCATTTTGATACTGCCTCCAGCGACCCCCAGGTAATTTGAGTTTGAGACCTCTGTTCTAGGGGCTACATCATGTAAAAAATAATAATACAAAAACACAAACTTAATCAAAGGGAAGCTTTTTGGATCCATTGGATTCCACTGGATTCATTTTTCGGAGTACCTGGATTGCCTTTCTGCTTGACACATTTTTGATTTTTGGCTTATGGTTCAGTGTACAGAGCAGATCAGACATCTATTTTTTCTTATCATCGTAGCCTTGTTTGATTCCCAAAGGGGCCATCTGTTTCCTAGCTTGGATTTATTGGATAACCCAACAAATCTGACATGATTCCTAAAGCCCCTTTTTTACTTCCATTGACATGAATTCCAACAAATCCCATGTTGAGTCCCACGAGGCCCTTAAACCTGCAAAACACTCACCAACTGATCCCACTTGATTCCCAGTGGAGCCATGTAGATCTTGTGATTTGTTTCCGGCTTCATTTCTGAAAGCTGACAGATATGGCATGTCTTTGTTTTACCCCTTACTGAGTGCTCTGCATGCTCAGCATTTACCATGTGACTCCAAGTTCCAGTTTTGTTACCATCCTCCGGTAGTCCACCGTTTAATATTGACTGAGTGGAAAATGCCTTTTTAGGTAATACCTGGGGCTTTTCTTAAATCCATTTTTGTTGCTGTAGTGAAACTGTGAAAGGGTTGTTGGCGACAATTGTGGTTGGGGATGTAAGCTAATTCCTCAATGCATTAGATGGGGTTCTTTCCATGTTCCCAAGTTCCTACTTTCCACAGATTTATATGGCACATAATGGGAGCATGACAAACACTCATATGTTCCCCAGTTCTACAGATGTTCTCTCCCAGGGTGCTATGTTCTCCAGCTCTATACAGAACATAATGTGAACCTGAAGAAAGATGTTCCCCAGCTCTGTACACTGTAAAAAATAAAAAATAAATGTTGTTTTTACGGTAAAAAAAAACTGGCAGCTGTGGTTGCCAGGACTTTACTGTAATAAATATACACTGTGCCAGTGTGTTTTATAGTGGAGTAATGTATTTATTTATTTTTTAAACCTGTAAAAAATACTGTTTTGGCTGATATATACATTTACAGTGTTTCATTGTTACTGAAACTGAATTAACCCATTTATCATTTTACGGTCTTTTACTGTCGTGGTTTAGCAGTTTTTCACCACCAATGACTTCTGTATTTGCATATTATTCAAACATAATTTTTATAGTGCTAACTTTTTGATGCACCAATACAGTAGATGTTTTTACATTCTCGTCTTTACCCTTTTTGATTGAAGTTTAATGGTTTTGAACTCTAAACAATTGAAAAAAACAACAGGAAAGGTAGTTCTAGCACATAACCACTTATATATATATATATATATATATATATATATAACCACTTATAACATTTCTGTTTATTTACAGAATAAACCAACAAATTACTAGGGTTAACTGGTCGTCTTTAGAGTTGTTGGTAATGTGTTTTTGGACAGAGACAGATTGGTTGATTCCCCCTGCTTCCAGTCTTATGCTCAGTCTGACTAAACTGCAGCTTTTTACTTGAAGAACTAACAAGGGATGCCAGACTTTTGAGCTATTCCTATAAATTATACATTGTATCTTGTAATTCTAAATAATATACCCCTTATATGCCCAAAGTCAGATCTTGAAAGACTTGAAAATGTTGTCCCTGAAGGCTTTCCATATATTTAAGATGAAAATAAGTAAGGTTACATTCACTGGCCCTGGGTCTTTATACGAGGTTCTCTCTCTCTCTTTGTTCCTGTTACTTATTCATGTCTTTAACCTTAGCTCTTGTTTTTCACCTGTCTCTTTTTGGATGTCTCTGCAGATGAATCTCTCTCCTGTCCATTTTAAATGTCTGCTGTGAGGTATGTCTCACGTACTATTTCCATTTTTATCAACATGTGATATGGATGCATGCTGGGGTTAGCGATGGCGGGAAAATGTAAATAATGAGCAAATCGACACCTTGTAGGTCTATATATGCATGATGTACATGGAATGTGAGTCAGCTGGAATGGATTTTGTGAGAGATGGAGGTAAAAGTGTGTGTTGTGTTTGAGTGTTTATTGGCCATGTTTTGATTTGCGTAAATGCTTTAAGATGAAATTGGGTATATGTGTAGATTTTATGCATCCAAGCGGGTGTTTGTTGATGCATGGTTTGAAGAGTAGGTGAGTCTATGTGATTAAAGCAGACACGGCTGATTTGCTTTGCGTGGGCGGTTGGATGTCTGCCTATGTATATGTGCATTTCATGTATTTTTCCATTTCTCCCAGGGCCAAGATGTGGAAAATTGTTCTCTGTAATAATTTCAGAGTTCATGTCATACTTCATGAGGAAGGGTTCACTGAATTTCAACAAACTGGGGGTCAAAAAAGTCTTATCGTCATACAGTATATATGGTCGCTTTGGGGTCTTCACTGTACCTTAACATAGTAGAATAGAATAGAATAGCCTTTATTGTCATTGTACATAGCACAATGAAATTAGAATGCAACTCCCATAGTGCATAAAACAAATTAACCCATAAGAACCCATGGTGAAACAAAACTTTGAATCTTCTAGAATCTTCCATATTCAGCTTTATGCTTCACCAAAATGTGGGTGTGACTGGAAATAGAAATGTGAAAAAGTAACTAATTTCAATTTTAAATTTTTTGTTACTAGGCTGACTTTGTCCCCATAACTGATTACCCATATGGTTCACAGTCTGTTCCATATCCTGGTAAAACATCCTGTACAAACTATTACTTATTAACCTGTTAACCCCAGTACAACAATGTATGTTGTAAAAAAGGTCCATTCAATTATAGATTAATTCTACATATTTCCTCTGGCCATGTGATTGCCCCTGCAATGGCTCAGGGCACTGGCAACATGGATGGAAGACAAACACATCTTTTTTTCTATTTTAAAATAAAAAAAAATCATAATCATAAATACCATAAATGCCCATTGTAACGTATATATCACATCACAGATCTTTGACATTAAGGGATAGTTGTTTTTTTTTAAACATCAGAAATGTGTTCTATGTGGTCCACTTATAGAACACATCCTTTAAGGATGACTGGGTCTGGGTTCTTAAGGAACTCCTGCATTGGCTTTACTTTTCAGGTTGGTGCTCTGTCCCAACCCACAGGTTAGGAACCACTGAAATAGTGCACCTATGGAAAAACATGGAGAGAAATGTGTGGAAGGAACAGCTAACTTAAAAAAAAAAACCAATGGGAACCCCAATAGGCTATTGAGTCAGCATGAGCTAGAATCCTAAAGAAATGTTTCCAACACTTTGTTTAATCCATGCCACCGAGAATTCAGACTGTTCTAAAGGCTAATAAAGTTGCCACTGAGAGCATAAACCCTCTTCCTTTAGTCATTACTTTGATTTCTGAGCAGCTGGACCTTTACAGTGCCACAGTTTTGTTCTCCGTTGCTTCTTAAAGCTTTGGCTCAGACACTCCAGTTACAGTGTGCCAGTTAGACTCCTATACTCCAGTATGCCAAGTATCTTTCTCCACTGTATGTCTCTGGGTCCACGGCTGTGCTTCCTCTTAGCAAAGTGGGTGTTTTTCTTTGGCTGCAGATAGAACCAGACCTAGTAAAGCATGTCAGTCAAACACCTGTAATCTACTCCTGAATGTAAAGTGTGTAATATATGCACACCCACCATGCCTCACTGCCATCCCAGAGCCAAATTTAATCATACCTGTGTGCGTCTCCACCATTTTCATCAACCATTTCCATCACTTCTTCTTTAACACAATAAAATGGAAATGTAATCAAACACATAAGCTGCAATGAAATTGATATTCTCAGCAGAGCACATATTTTCATATTTTTTCCCAGCTGTATTCTGATTGTGTCCTTACTCACTAAGCACTTCTCAAGACATTCTCCTGTCATTACCTGTTAAAGCACCATCACTGGGATATTGTGGATGCCTCCTTTCATTTTAACTTGTCATCAGTTATTGTATCATACCCCTGGACTGCAAATTCAAGGCTCACTTCAAAGCACTTCCTTTGTACACCTCACTGTGTGGTAGGGTTTAATTTTTATACAACCAAAAAATATGAGGGTTAATAATGTCAAGGCAGCAGATTTTTAAGTACGATCAGGGACAGAAGAGTCAAGTGACACTCATTAGAAGCATTTTTGTTTTTATGCCGAGTCATAAATTTAATCACAGACTGATTTATTTTGTCAGCAGACTGATTCAAATATGAGCGCAACTATAACAAGAAGAGGTCAATGTCAAATACATTTATTCAATATTGAGGCACTTGTACTTGATTGTTTAGATTTGATGCTACTTTACTATACTCCTAAAATCACATCATCTAGAACTGCCCCCGTGAAGAAGAATTATAAATAGGAAAGCAGAAAAAGAGAATGCAGTGTACACATTGATACAACAGTATTAACTATCTAATAATGTCACGAGATATTAGTTAGAGAGGCCACATTTATATCTAAGAAGCACTTTTACTTTTGATACTTCAAGGTACATTTAGATGACTGTGCTTCTGTATTTTTATGTAATTAGGTTTCTGAATTTAGGACTTTCACTTGTAGCAGAGTATTTTTACATGAATATATTGGTACTTTGTCTAAGTCCTTCTTTCACCACTGTTTGGCCCACAAATTTACTCATAACTTATGTTTCACAAAGCTTAATGAGGACATCACTAATGAAAAGTGAGACTAATGCAAAAGTGTCTTAAACCTGCATTTTATCTAATGGCCATCAGTGGACGACTGCTGGTTTAAAAAAAAAAAAAAAAAGTCAATGAGATAAGGGGCAATACTTTTCCACTTGAAGTTTACTCAACATTTTCTTATGAGTTATGGTCTCAGTCTAGCCTGGCTAACACCAGACTATATCACAAATTAGTCTTTAGTCTGGATACTCTCATTTTTCCAGAGGAGGCGTGGTTTATGATCCTCCCGAGCCGTTTATTGGGCGCTACGAATGTCTATCATAAGCGTCTGTAGGTAGCTCTTAGCCAATCGTATCAGTTATACCAGATGACGTATGTAGAGCGACAGAAATTCGAGCAAGAAGATGACTGATGTTTACATAGCCAGACTAGCCCATCTCTACTTTGGGACTAAAATGCTCAATTCTGCTTCGGCAACGTTTTTCTGCAGCAACAGTCTACCGGCAGTGTTGGTGTGTGTGTGTGTGTGTGTGTCTGTGAGAGAGTGTTGCTTGCTGCTTTGCTTCTTCAGTTCTCGCTTTCTGCAAGATTATTTATTTTTACACCTTATTCCCCCTCATGTCATTCAGCCACACACATCCACTGATTTTATGGTCAATAGTCGAGCTGCTGCGGGTCTCTGGGGGCTCCGCTGTCCCCCGGCTCGTAGCCAGATCACCGTGGTTACAGCAGCGAGCGGTAGCGGGGCTAGTTGGTAGATTAGGCTTTGGCCAAATCCTGTCGGAAGCAAGGCTAAAACATCTTTTTGGTGTTGAAACAATAGTGTAAAGTCAAACGTTGTTCTTCTTTTAAAATAAACTTTGGCTCTAAACTATCTAGAACACTGTCTACAGCTAGATCCAAAGAGAGTTTCACGTCTGCTGCAGCCATGTTGGATCCGTAAGAAAACAACAAAACTACAAGCTTCCGTCTGTCCAATAGTACGCGTCATCGTCTTGCCGTCCCTCCCCGTTCTGTGATTGGATCCCTAAAACAAGGCTAAGAAACGGCCGTAGACACCAGACCCTTAAATCAAGCGCGCAAGGCAGTATGGGTATACCCAGGCTATGACAAAACAGAATTTGCTTAAACACATTCAGTTAACGGCTACACAGTGGTGTAGGAGCAAATCTGGCTTGCGGCTCTCCAGGTCCTCTGGCTTCCAGTCCAAAAACATGCAGCTTAGGTTTAACTGGTGACTCTAAATTGCCTGTAGGAGTGAATGAGAGCGTGAATGGTTGTCATTCTCTATGTGTCAGCCCTGTGATAGTCTGGAGACCTGTTCAGGGTGAACCCCGCCTCTCACCCAATGTCAGCTGGGATCAGCTTCATCCCTCCACGACTTAAGTTCAGATAAGCGGTTAATAATGAATTTAATTTTTATGCTGCTCATGTAGATATTCTCTCCATGTGCCACAAACAAACCAGAGCATGAACTTTATGTGACCTTATTCAATCTTCCGTGAACATCATTTATCTTTACACTTTATTAAATCACAGCCAACTTGGATGGAGGAGCTGAACAGAGACACGATGATGTAATCGAAAAAGCTAAACGGCCCCGCCCAACCCTCCGGCTCTTTGTGATCGGTGATTCATCATCAGCTCATCTCACCCTAATGAACCCCGACACTGATTACAAGCCCCCCTTCAAAAAGAAAACACCGGCCCTTCCAACCCAATTTCCTCACTCACGTTGTCAAGTCGCAACTACAAAGCGGCTCGCGCTCCTCTCCGGCGAGCACGGCGTTAATATTTGATGGGATGCGCTACTTCTTACAAATAAAACAGACGCCGCCATTGTTTCTGCTGATGTAGAAACTCTGTGGTTGTTTGGATTACGACAGAGGTGCGAGGGGCTGATTAAGAAGGTGGCAGATGCAGTTAAGCTAGACTTTTGATTCATGCATAATATGAACAGTAAAAAGGAGGATTGAGAGAGAGGAGCAGAGCTTTATTAAGAAGGGTGTCAGTGCACTTAAATAAGACAGTTATAGCACTGGGATTTTTAGTGATAATGTAAATTTGATTTTAATACAACAGGCCTGGATAAGGGACTGACAGGAGGGAGAGGGGGAGACTGATAGTGTAATTAATAGTGTGACGGATATATTTGGCTCAGAAATATAGGTTATATGCTTTATTGAGGTATCCAGGACATTGTTAGATGGTGATGGGAGAGAGAGAGAGCCAGAGACAGAGAGGTGAAGGAGTCCAATGTACTTAACTGAGACATTTAGGTCAATTTTATTTCCACTGTGATAATTAAACATATTTTATTCCGTATTCTTTGACAGACTGAGAGGCATTTAAGAGCTTTCAAATTGAGCTGATACTTGAAGTTCAGGACTTACCCCCAGTGGGACATTTACCAAGCTGCAAACTGATTTTCTTTACCAAAATAAAGACACGGATGAAATGCAGATACAGTCGGATGCAATAAATATGAGGTTCAGAGAGCTGTGTGACACATTAAAGTGGGAGAATTAAGCACTTTTGTGGCACAAGGGATGAGCCTATTTGATTAAGCCTTGATTAAGTGGTCACCTGAAGGGAAAGGCTTAAGGTCTCCTCACTGAGATCACAGTTTATACAGCAGTGACAGTGGTTTACTGACTCTGATCTTCACATTTGCATTAAAGCTTATCCTGGGCTTTTTGGCCATCAAGGGTACAAGGATATAGGTTTTTACACATTTTAACATCATGTCAGCTGGGTTTTAGATCTCGGATTTGCAGCCCATATCTCAGACTGCTTCAGCCTTGTGTTGGGTCCACTGACTACAGTTTTCATGGGTTGGAAAACGGTCAAACAATCAGAATTTAGTAGGTGGGGTCAAGACTGGGAACACCATCTTCCTGCATTGCTAATTAACCATAGATTGCATAAAAAGGTGGACGTAGTTGCAGTGAGTTTGAATTTAGCATTTTTGCCGTCACCATCTTGGTTGTTTAGAATGAGAAGTGACTAGAATATATTAGCAAAGGCTAGTTGCTTGCTAGCTAGCCTGTTTAGCAAGGTGGATCCGTAACTGTGATGAAGACAATTTTAGGAAACCAAAATGTTACAATTAACTTGATGAAGTGAAAACATACTGACTTTTCACCCTTTCACAAAGACAAGAAACACATAGTGTGCCATTGTATCGACCTGTCAATCATGAGGAAGCCCAATCCTAAAGCATATCCTGTTTTATCGTCTACGTTATGCTAAATGGGACCACCATTTCCTAAATGAACATCATGTGTTGAAAAAGACTTGAAACTTCCAACCCATGCCATGAACTCATTATGAGAATATCTACTGAGATATTAAATCAAGTGAGACGTAGGCTCATTTTCTCTTAGACATATATACAGTCTGACTTCTTTTTTTCAACTAGTGAAGTCGCCCCCTGCTGGTCATTTGAAAGAATGCAGGTTTAGGGCACTTTTGCATTGGCTTCACTTTTCAGACTTGTAGGTTGCTGCAAGCTAACTAACTAATTACATAACCAGTCTGATATGTCTGGTTGCTTATGGTTTATCTTGTTTTCTGGTAGACAATAGTGAGTCTGTTGACATAGTGAATTCTTATACCGCATAAGAACAGCAAAGTCACGATCATCTTCCACTTGTTTACTTAAAGCCTAAACCTTAATTGGAATCTCAGCAAAAACTGTGTTTTTCTTTCAATAGGTCGTTCCATTTCTAACCTGTACATATCTGCTATTTTAGATTTCCTTGTCTTTTTCTATTTTAGAGGAGACAACTGAAAGAAGTGGTAGCATATCCCTCTACATTAATAAATGCACATATTTCACCAGAGGTGTCAACATCTATGAAACAGTTGGAGTTCTGCCAACCTTTGGTGTAACAGGCTCGTCTATCTGACCCGCAGGCCAACTCATCTATTGTTCTGAGGCTGGGGACACACTATAAGATTATCAGGCCATTTTACATCCTGACATTTGGAAGGGAAATCCTGATGTGAGGCTTGGCTGGGTCGATGGTCTGAAAAGATTACCTGGTGCCAATGTGTGACGGGGTTACAGATTCGGGCTGAGCGGACTCATCTGAGCTGCAAAATACATCAAACCAGACATGCTCTGAGTCCTAACCAAGTTCAGAAAACATCAGCAAACCAGTGTGCAATTTAGTGAGGCGGATCTTCTGCTGTAGACTCTCATTAGAGACCAGAGATCAATGAAACATGAAGGGTAAAGCCCCCCTGTAAAGGCTTTAAAGTGGTTTGTGTGGTGGCACCTCAAGGGGACACCAGAATGAAGTACATTGTCTCATTTGTGAACAAAAAAGTTGCTTGTCTCGTATAAATTCATTAAGACTTTAATCCATGTAGAAATTCAGAGCACATTTTATGCACTTTTGTAGTAATGCTAACAAGACAGTTTCACCTGCAAATGTTTCTTTTTTTAATGATGGAATTAAGTTTTTACATGTCAAATAAATACCGTTATAGAGAAAGTTCATTTTTCTCAATATGTAGACTAATGAGCTGAAATGAAAACCCTTCAACCAAGAAATTGAAATAATCCCATCTGAATTAAAAAGGTTACATGATGTTGGCGCCTTCACGCTGAAATACCTTTTTATTTCACTTGCTTCATTAGTGTTCATGTTAGACACTTTCTTAATATTCTTGCAGGGTTATTTTGTTTTGTTCTGGTCTAACCAATCCGTACCAGGTGATGTACCTGGCACGCAATATGTTAATTTGTGGATTTATAATAACTTGTTGCCTGGCTCATCCACCATTTTTCTGTTGCTCCTGCCTGGTTTCCACTTGAGCTTATTGCTGCTGTGTTATGGAGTATTGCAGTGCTTGGTGCAATGCATGAATCAATGTTGTTGCTATTCAGTGAGATATTCCAGTGTGTAAAAAATCCCCCTTAGTATTTGGTAAACAGAAAATAAATTCACATTCTGTATTTTCTTTCGTTTTTTAATAATCACAAGTGGAATTTTGTAAACAAACTGGCATTTAAAGGGTTCAAAATCAGAAAAATTGATACATATTTAGTGTTGTGATCTGGACTGCTGTCGGTCGAAAATAATATTAATATATGGCATTTTCATAGGAGGCAAATTTTTTTCCCAACTTAACATGAGGGAGTTCGGCAAGGTACAAATTCTAAAAAAGTGAATGTATATTTTGTGGTCTGATGTTGGTAAATAAATTACCTCAGTGGAAGTGCAAATCAATATTAATATTTAGCTTTTTTTTTTTTATTGCATGTTTAGGAAGGCAGAATTTTCAAGGTTTTTACCTGACACTGCACACAACATTTTTTTTAAATGTATCAAAATCAGTGTTGTTGCTAATCATGGATATATACGGTATAAGATTGTTAAAAAAAAAAAAATAATAATAATAATAATAATAATAATAATAATAATAACCCCTCTCAAAATTAGAATACAAAAAATAATTATTTTTTTGTGTTTTGTTTTTCAAGACAACAGTGGCATTAAGTAAACAAACTGACATTTAAAGTGTTCTGGAAATTATTATTATGATCACTACTGAAGTTATCAAAAAAGATAACTAACTGAAACGGAAAATAGTAAATAGTAGTATATGATTTTATGGCAGTTAATTTTAACACATTATTTTCCTGTACAGACCAAGGTTATAATAGTTTTGGATTTTTCATTAGTTTTAGTTTTAATTTCATTGTCAATTTTTGTTTTCAAATTCAGTTAGTTTTAATTTGTTTTTAGAGTGAGTTTGCTAGTTTTAATTTGTTTTGTTTTTTTTGTTTTGTTTTTTTTTTTTTGGGGGGGGGGGGGGGGGGGGATGCTTAGTTTTAGTTTAGTTTGTATTAGTTTTAGTTTTAGTTTTATTTTTTTTGTAATGAAAAAAGTTGACAAAGACGAAAACGAAGGACATTTTCACTATAATTTTAGTTAGTTTTAGTTAGTTTTGTAACCACACAATACAGTTTCAGTTCATTATCGTTTTTTAAAAAACCCTTCTTTTTATTTTTATTTCAGTTAACGAAAATGTTTTTTCAATTCTAGTTCTCTTTATTTCGTTAATTATAATAAGCTTGGTACAGGCACCAGAACAACTTTTTAAAGTGAGTCACAAGGGTTAAGGGCCACAAATAGTCACTGATCAAAAAGTACACTCAATTAAGCTTTAACATCCACAGAAAGACAAGGTCAAATCATGTAGTTCTGCATTACCTGCAGTCAAAGAAAGCATAGGAAAATAACATGTACACAAACTAATGTGACTCTGGAGGTTCACGTGAAAAAAGAACATCTTCTTCAGTGTCCCTAACCACAAGAATGTCTGGAAAGCACGGATCCAAAGCAGCAGAGCTTATCAGACACTAGCTGGGCTGGGACCCAACGAGTGGGCTGTGGGAAGATTAAACTGAATCCCTAAATCATTTTGCTGAAGCAGTTGATGGGTTTTAACTAGAAAAAGTCTAATTTAGTTTGAAGCTACGGGCTGTGTCGCGCTGCCAAAACATTTGATGTCCCTGTAATGGCAGATAAACAGCCAGAAACACTGTAGGCTAGTAGGTTAGCCGCCTCCCAAAACAGGTCCCTCTAACAGCCGTGACATTAGCCGCTAACTATCTGTCTGCTGGGGAAAACAAAAAGAACAATCCCAGAGGAAAGGTTGGAACGTGATCTGAGATGTGTCTGACTCTGAGGTGAAGAAATACTGCATATAAAGATTAAAAATTGCATTTATTCTGTATTCAAGGCCTGTCAGACTGCCGTAGCATGCTAACCCCGAAGAGATTAGCTCCTCTTTCAAGCAGTCAAATCATTGTGCTCAGGATGTAGCAGAAAATCCTAATCACACACAAGTCTTTCATGTGGCCTAATCTCACTTCTCTTTGGATTACTTGACTTTCTCAAATCTATGTAATAGAAAAGAAACTGGCCTTTGCTTTCTTCTTTGATTATTGAGCCTGTTTCTTTTTCCGCACTTTAGCTGCTCCACATCACTTTGCTCTCTATCCTTGGGGGCAACTGAGCCAACAGCCACATTACTTGACTGCTTTTACTGCAGTAAAATTGTTTTGTTATGTCTTTTCCCTGAGTGAGATTTCTTAGACGACTATGTGAACATCAGCACATTACATTACTGACTCTTAGCCTGTGAGTCACTACTGTTTGTTTGTCTGAGTTCCCCTTGTGTCACAGTTATTCCCATTTTGGTTGAGTTTGTTTTACCGTGAGCTTGCAAATCATTGAATTCTTATCTCTTAATATCTTTTTTTAATACGTTAGGCCCACGGTCAATGAAAAACTTGGTTGGTAGAAATTGCTTTGAATTTGCTTTAAATATATTCCTTTTATAAACTCTTGAATTTTATAGAGGTAGTGCTCTTTGCAAAAGTCTTCTCATGGACGACATCTATCTTGCATGAATGACTGCTCATGCAAACCACCCAGTTCTTCTTATTTTGACTCAAAACATATTGGAAGTGGAGTATTGAAGTGGAGTAGCATGAGGTTAACAAGGTCTCCAACCTAAATGACAGAATAACACAAATGAGTGTTCGTCAAAAGCGTCCCACGATAAGGTGGAGCACTGTAAAAATAGCACACACATCTTTATACAGGTGGTTTTATAAAGTGGTTTTGTGAATTTTGGGCTATAAAACCACTGACCTCCGTTTTGGGTAAAAAACTCCCTGGTTAGATGTTATAAAAGGCAGTTTAAACAGTAAATAAATTAACACAAATGCCGGAAGTGAAGTAGTTACAAGGGTAAGGGTAAGGGTAAAGGTCTGTTCATGGAGTCTGTTCATGGACGACATCTATCATGCATGAATGACTGCTCATGCAAACCACCCAGTTCTTGTTATTTTGACTCCAAACATATTGGAATGCAGAATATATCTTGTTATGTTCCAGTAACCAACCTTTATAGAAAGATGGCTGATCTTATCTATTATCAGGATATTATGGGTTGTTGAAGTGGAATAGCATGAGGTTAACAAGATCTCCAAACTAAATGACAGAATAAGCCTTTCGTCAATACCATCCGTAACGACACAAATGAGTGTTCGTCAAAAGCGTATCATGAGCATTGTAAAAATAGCACACACATCTTTATACACGTGTGGTTCAGGGTTTTGTAAAATGGTTTTGTGAATTTTGGGCTACAAAACCACTGACCTCGGTTTTGGGTAAAAAAAACTCCCTGGTTAGGTGTTATGAAGGACAGTTTAAACAGTAAATAAATTAACACAAATGCCGGAAGTGAAGTAGTTACATCAGATCATTGAATTCTTATCTCTTCACATCTTTTTTTAATACGTTAGGCCCACGGTCAATGAAAAACTTCATTGGTAGAAATTGCTTTAAATTTGCTTTAAATATATTCCTTTTATAAACTCTTGAGTTTTATGGAGGTAGTGCCCTTTGCAAAAGTCTTTTCATGGACGACATCTATCTTGCATGATTGACTACTCAATCAAATTACCCAGTTCTTCTTATTTTGACTCCAAACATATTGGAATGCAGAATACATTTAGCCAAAGAGATCCTGACACTGGATCTGCATCCCAATTCAGCAGTAGTCTAGTCAGAAAAAAGAAGTATACATTATGTGCAAATGGTCACCATATCTGACAAACAACCACATAGTCCTCCAATGGAATCCATATATGCATTTTCTGATGCAAAGTTACATTCCTTCAACCAACTTAGAAAGATTGCTGACCTTGTCATTTGTCAGGAAATTAAGGGTTATTGAAGTGTGGTAGTATGAGGTAACTGCTGTGGACGGGGCAACAAGACATATTTTAGCCAGTTTAAGTTGACACTATATTTAGAATATTTTCAGCACTTTAGGTTGCCGTCAGAACGGGGCTGTGAGTCTGAACTAACCCTATAAAACATTAAAGTCACACAATAACACAAACAAAGCAAACAATTACGGCAGCAGTAAAAAATCAACATTTTTTAAAGGAGTTTGGTGACATTGAAGTGAGCATTGGTGGATAAATCGGCTTCTTCCCCATCAGAAAGGGCTGTCTGATTGGAAATTAAAGTGGTGGAAATATACTAAATATGAGTGATGTGCCAGTGAAGCCTCATGGACCATTTTCTGTATTTTCTGAACCCGACTAGAGGTGCCCTCTGTTCATTGAACAGGGCCCTAGCAATGGTAATTGAGTGTGTTTTCAGCCCTTTGTTGATCAGAGAGCTCCATCTAGTGGAGTCAGAAAATAAAGACAATGGTTCATGAGGCTTCATTGGCACATCACTACTAAATGTAGTCTATGCTTACTGCCATTGATTTATTTTTTGGCTTTGCCTTTTTTTAAGTTTCTAAAATACATTCAGCTGCTGCCCCTGTCCACAGCAGTACATTGTTTAGTTTCTGTGTCTGTACTCCTGCTTGCATCTCCAAACTGGAAGTGTGCGGACCGCCGTCTACTGCAAGTAATACACTGACTATGGATAAGTACCTCATTCAACCCTACTTTAAAAATTCTGAACTTTACCTTTAACACATTAGAACAAATGACATATCCTGTTTGTTTCCCTGTTGCCTGTTACACTTCTGTACATGAGTTTCTTTCATTAAACACTGCACCGTGACATATTAACACCTCACTCAAAACACAGTAAGAATGAATACATGCACAAATTATATTTATTTATCTGGGACAGGCCGTGAATGTTTATGCCACATTCATGCCATGCGAAATGTATTATAAACACAGACTGCAGCATTAATTTAACCATCTCTGGGGATGTTTAAAAGGGATGTGTGAATGTCTGTTGGCTACACTATCATCAACATGGCATTACAGACTGCAGGTGTTTCAGTTCAGGTGCCAAACACTGCAGTGAAGCTATGCACAAATATGGCAATACAAACCTAATTACCAGTTTGAGATGGTACCACCAAATCTAAGTAAACAAACATGGTATGTGCTGTAGCTTATGGCTGATTTACTGATGACTGATTATGACATCATTATAATATGGAAACTGATTAACGCTACATGTTGGGGTTGTTTTTGGCTGAAAGACCCAGTACCATGACAAAGTGGCACAGCATACAACTATACAGTATAGTATGGTGCAAGTTTTAAACACTGGTGAGACTGGGCCTTCAAGGAATAATATAAATCAGGGGTCTCAAACTCAAATTACTTGGGGGCCGCTGGAGGCAGTATCAAAATGACCAAAAAAAGACACAAAATGACAAAAAAAAAGACACAAAATGACAGAAAATACTAAATTACTTAAAAAAGACACAGAATAACAAAAAAGACACAAAATTTCTAAAAAAAGACACTTAAAAAAAGACACAAAATGACAAAAAAAAGACACATAACATTTCCACTTCTTCCGATGACAACAACACAGCCTTTCTTTTTGTTAACGTCGTCATAGAAACAAGTGAAACAAAACTCCAGCTTGCGCAATAAAGGGACCTTCCACACACAACGCGGTAAAGTGCCATTCATATAAAACTCACATTAAACTTTCTTGTCAAGGTGAGGGCCACAAAATATCGTCACGAGGGCCACAATTGGCCCGTGGGCCGCGAGTTTGAGAGCTATGGTTTAGAAACTGAATGCTCTCTTTAAAGCCACCAGACTCCATTGAAAAATGCAATAATTTTACATTGCAGGACATGGGGGTTGTTGGTCTTCCACTACGTTGATCGATTAGTTTGTTTGTGTAATCGTGTGACTTTGAAGATTTAAAGGGTTAGTTTGGAGTCACACAATAACACAAACAAAATAACAGAGGAAGCAGCAGACCAGCAACTCCTGTTCTGCCAGTTAAAATCATTGATTTTCTCAGTGGTGTGTGGTGGCTCTAAACAGAGCATCAATAACAGCTTCATGCCAACAGCCATCTACTGTAGGTAATACACCGAGTATGGATTAGTCTAAGTACTTCATACAACCACTTTAAAAAAACTATCCTTTTGACATGTTTGCATCATTTAAACAGAAATGCTGCCAAGCCTGGATAAGGTTTTGCTACTTGATGTTATTTTGCAGCCTGAAAGTCTACATTTGATCAATGGCCTGGACAACAATGGCAACCACCATTCCCTCATGGGAAACGTTTTTGTTGGGGAATTTCCTATTGAATTTAACACAGACAGTCTTTATGCAGCCAGCATCTCATTAAGGAAGTTTTGTGCCACTTGCATGATTTTAAATGATGTAAAACAAGTCAAGAACTGTTCGATTGACTAAATTCTCCCTCCAGACATGTTTTAAAGCATGTAAAATACTCTGCTATGTGCAATATTTAGTGTTTTGTTTTTTTAATAAAAAAGTTAAAAAAGACAGAAAAATAATAGGGGCTAGATCTAGCCTCGCGTCTCGCCCACCACAGGATTTGTTCCATAGGTGTGTGACATAAACCCTGGCTGTCTGAAACCATGTTTTTCAGACTGGAATACCTCTTTTTGACCAATGTGTAGCTAGTTCTGCTTGTTGGCTGGTGCTGAAGCTGTTTGCTTTTTTACAGGCTCATGAAAGAAGCCATAGAGACGTAAACAGTGGTTTAATAAGTCTCCCCCTAGGGATGTGCCAATGAAGCATCATGAACCATTTGCTTTATGTTCTGAGCCCACTAGATGGCGCCCTTGGTTCATTGGAAAAGGCTCTGGCAATGGAAATCAAGTGTTTTCCGCCCTTTGTTGTCCAGCGAGCTCCATCTAGTGGAGTCAAAAAATAATGGTTCATGAGGCTTCGTTGGCATGTCACTGGTCTCCGCTCTCTCAGCAAGTACAATAACAACAATGGTAGACAAATTGGCATCCAAACACGGCACGTACAACACATTGTTCTGCTCGTGTTGATTGATATGGACGGACATTATGTTCTTATTAACACTGAATGTAAGATGTTTCTGTTAGACGCTCTTGTAAGCTAACCATACCAACTGAAGCCCATATCAATCACATTGCAGTTAAACAAATAAAATAAAATAAATGATACACTTTTGAGTTGCTCTTAGTGATGTACCAATGAAGCCTCATAAACAATTTGCTTTATTATCTGAGTCCACTAGATGGCACCCTTTGTTAATTGAAAAAGGCTCTAGCAATGGTAATTGAGTGTGTTTTCAGCCCTTTGTTGATCAGAGAGCTCAATCTAGTGTATTCAGAAAATAAAGAAAATGGTTCATGAGGCTTCGTTGGCACATCACTAGTTGCTCTTGTTGGTCAACACAATCCCGCCCCAAGCCCCTGACACGAGTGGTTCGTGGTTCAAGACCAGCAAAGAGTTGGTGCCACTCTGGAACCATTTTTCCTGGCCAACAGACGGTTCTTTGGCTGTGGAAAAGAAAGGAACTGGTTCAAGATTAGGGTACCAGCTCCAATCGGCCCTGGAACTGCCTTGGTCGAAAAGGAAACCTCATACTGACATGTTGATGGGAGGGATCTCTCACTGTTAATTCATGGTAATATACAATGTATATGATATATAAGCCACCATATGCCTCCACACCAGTGCATTGGCCTGCCTGTGTAGCACATAGCGTCAGAGAATGAGAGAATTGGCTCTCAGCCTACAAGCCACGCTTATTGGCTTGCAGCCTTGCTGCACAATGGCTCCTTTCTTTTTCCTTACCCTGTCTTATATCATTATCGCCATGTACTGAGGAAAGATAATGATATGTACATCTATTCAACCTGGGTGACATGCCTCGTAGGGAGCCACCAAGCAGACAATCCCCTTCTCTCCTCATTCCAACTCTGTCTCCTCTTTCTTTTTATCCCCCTCTCTCTCTCAGCAGACATGGGGCATTTGTTATTTGTCCCCTAACCTACTATGTTTTCTCTCACAATGATTTATAAATAGGGTGCTGCTTAGCATATCAAAAGACACTGAGGCAATGAGAGAGAGGGGGGAGAAACAGAGAGGGGGAAGAAGAGACAAAATATGTTGGAGAGACAGAGGGTAAGAAGAAGAGACAGAGTTTATGAACTCAGGTACCTGTGGCACTGTCACTCACACACTGTGTGTTCATACAGTATAATGGATAGCTGTGTTGTGACTGCTCCAGAGGTTGAGGTGTTATTTAAACATTTGTATTCCCTGTTATCTGTGCATGTACTGTGTCTTTAATTCATAATTTAAATGTATGAAATAATCTTAACTCAAGCTCAACTAACTGCAATGGCAAGTATCACAATGTGGCCTGCTACACATGAGACAAGGCTTGTTTTTACCCTAGCTGATTGCTGGAAATTAGTGAGGCCAATGAAGCCTCATGAACCATTTTCTTCATTTTTTGACCCTATTGGGGGAGCTCTTAGTTTAAAAAAAAAGGCTCCAGCAATGGTTTTGAGTGTATTTTCAGCCCTTTGTTGAACAGAGAGCGCCATCTAGTGTACTCAGAAAACAAAGGCAATGGTTCATGAGGCTTCATTGGCACATCACTAGTGGAAAGGCCTTTTCAATATCTTTCAAATGTGGAATATGTCAGATCATGTGCTTATATGTCATTTTTATCTTTTAATAAATGTAGCAACACACAGAGGCACTTTTTAAAATATTTCTATTTAGCAATTGCTACACAGCAAGAGAGTCACAGGTTCGACTCTGGCCTGGGGCTCTTCTGTTTGGTGTTTGCATGTTCTTCCCATGTCAGCTTGGGTTCTCTCGGGGCCCTTCCTCCCACAGTCCAAAAGCATGCAGCTTATTAGGTTTAATTGGTAACTGTAAACTGCCCGTAGGAGTGAATGAGAGCGTGAATGGTCGTCTGTCTCTATTACCCCTTTTAGACCAAGCCAGTTCCTGGCCGGTGCTCAATCACGTACCAATTCTTTGGTTTTTGACTGCCAAAGAACCGGCTCTCGGACAGGAAAACTGTTTCCAGAGCGGCACCAACTCTTTGCTAGTCTTGAACCGCGAACCACTTACATCAGGGGGTGGGGCTATCTGACCAACAAGACCAACTCAGTGCGATTGCTGGAGAAAAACTAAAATGTGTATCATTCATTTATTTGATTTATTTAACTGCAATGTGATTGATACGGGATAACAGGCTAACGCTAGCATGCTAACTTTAGCGGACTAGAAAAGTCATTACATCTTACGTTCACTGTTTATAAGAATGTATTCAGCGTCCACAGTGATCAAGATGAACAGCACAGATGTGTTGTGGAGATATTTACTCTGCTGTTGTTATTATACTTGCAGAGAGACAGAGACATATACAGACGTTAACAGTGATGTAATGACGTGGCTCTAGAGTCTGTGGAAAAGCAAACAGGTTTAGAGCTGGTTCACAAGTTGAACCAACTGCGAACTAGCACTAGCACTGGCTCCGATCTGGCCCTGGAACTGCTTTGGTCAAAAAGGGGTATATGTGTCTGTCCTGTGATAGTCTGGAGACCTGTCTAGGGTGTACCCCGCCTCTCTGAGCTAGCAGTATATAGATGAATTAAAATGAGGTGACATTAATGTATCAATAATCAGAATTCAGGAATATGAAATATATCTGAAGTGGACCTCTCTTCATATTAAGTATTTCTACTTTTGGTAATTAAAGCTCGCCTGTATGGGCTGAAATATGTGCCACCAGAAACTGAATCTGAAAAATGTATATTTGAATTTGAATAGCTTAACTTGAATAATTGCATTAAAGAACTGAATTTGAATCACATCATTTGAATTTGTATTGTTCAATTTGAATCATTGCATTGAAAAACTGAATCTGAATTGTAATTTGAAGTTGAATTTATTAGTTTGGAATTGAACATTCAGTTCTCACAATTCAAATTCAGTTCGCAAAATTCTATTTCAATTTTCTGCCACGAACATCCGGGTAGTTGAGGCAGAGCAATGGAGCACAGATACACAGAGCGCCTCTTCAGCCAATCAAATTCAGTTTCTGGTGGCACATATTTCAGCCCATACACCTGCTACTTGCAAGCGTCTTTCAGATATTTCACATGATTTACATAAAGCTATCATGCAATGCAATGATTTGGAACAGCTAACAAGGCATTTGACACTCCGAGTCATTATGCCTAACAATGCCTCTCAGCTGTTTTGAAATCTCTGTAAGCATCCTGTGGGTTATAGACAGTCTGTCTCTGGATCTCACGCTGCACTAACATGGATTCTGCCAGTGAGCTGATGCATTTAAACTCGCAATGTTCTTCATAATGACCCGGATAAGGTCTTATCTTCCTTGGAGTACCTGATGTCCCCGTATGTTCCAGGAGAACACAGATGTGCTGTTAACTGGAAAATATATGGACAAAACATATTGGAGAGCATGTTATGAAGCATCAAACATGAGTTTTGTGATTATCATGACACGGTGAATAGAGAATGGGCCCGGGGTATTGATCGCCACAAGGGATCATTTTACAGACAAAACAAATATCTTGTTTGTTACAAGCTTTTTTGTAAGGTTCCAAACAGGCTGAAAAAAGGCCAGTAGGAAGACACACATTAAGTAGGTTACTACAGGACGAGGTGTCCTGATACCCAAAAACATATTTTTTATTGTCCCACTTTCTGTATGCCGTACAAAAAAGGACGCTGTGTTCAAATCATCATCTTCTTTTCCCGGAAAACATCAACGGAACAATCCGACATTCTGAGAAATGTGCTACTTTTTTAAAATCTATTTTATTGCAGTATTAGATAAGAAGATTGATAGCACTTTCTTCTGTTTTTCTCCCCAGATAATTTTCTTTTTAAGGACTTTTTATCCAACATGAGGGTCAAAGGACAGAGGGTGCCATATGACGTACAGATTGTAAATCCTTCTGAGGCATATTTGTGACTGGTGATTTGGGGCTACAAAAATGAAATTGCATTGAATTAAATAAATGTACCTAAAATATAAAGCTACAGCAAGAAGTTGGTTGGATTAGCTTAGCAAAAGACTGGAAACAGGGGGAAACCATTAGCATGTCTCTGTTGAAAGGGTAAAAAAAGGGAAATTATCTGCCATATTACTGCAGCTGTTTTAAACACATGTTTAACACTAAATTGACACAAAAATCATGGTTTGGATATCAACAAGCAGCAATCTCTGGGCCTTTAAAGCGAAGTCAATGCATTCAGTCTAATAGCCAGCAGGGGGCGACTCCACCGATTGCAAAAATATGTTGGTTTGTATGAAAGTCAATGGGAATGAGAAAATGGCTGTAATTCTTATTTGATTTGTTTCAAGTCTTATTCAATACAGCATGATGATCATTTAGTAGATAATGGTCCCATTTCTCTTGAAACTTTGATCCTTTCACAACGTGTTTATAGTTTATGAAAGTTAATTGTAATATTTGGTTACCAAAAAATTATTTCAAATTACGGATGTACCGTGCTAACCAAGCTAGTTAGCTAGCAATAGTTGATAACTGTTGGAGTGATCCTCCACAGCTCTTTCCTCTCGTCCAAATATACTCACTTGTGGTTCCAAAAAAACAAGATGGCAATGGCCAAAATACCAAATATAAGGCCTCTGTTGTTTAGGCTTTAACAGAAGGACTGGACCCAAACGCAGACAGCTGGTAAAGAAACTAAAATTTTATTTTGGCACATCACTACCACAAACCAATGGGTGACATCATGATGGCTGTGTTTTAGACAGTCCTGGTTAAAGTAAGTATGTCAGCATGGTGTGTTCACTTGTGTGTAAAAAGGATGGGTTTAATGCAGAGTTTGAATTTCCCCATTGTGGGATCAATAAAGTAATTGATCTTAATTAATCATAGTTATGTAACTTAAAAATAAGTCTAAACAGTGGTCTCTTGGGTGAAAGTTAGTGGTGTGCCAATGAAGCCTCATGAACCATTTTCTGAGCCCACTAGATGGCGCCCTTGGTTCATTGAAAAATGCTCTAGCAATGGTAAATTAGTGTGTTTTCAGCCCTTTGTTGATGAGAGAGCTCCATCTAGTGGAGTGAGAAAATAAAGAAAATGATTCATGAGGCTTCATAGGCACATCGCTAGTGAAAGTCATGTTTTTGTTTGACCCATGCATCCACCTCAACTTCCTCCGTACACAGACTTGTGGACAGGCACGTTCTGAGAAAAAACATTTGCCTCTAAATGTAATGTAACGTCACACTGCAGTCGTTTTAGGAGATAAGTCTGCCAACTGACACATTCCATCAAGTGTGGTTCATCCATATGTTTTGGCGTAGTGCCACAATAGTTTGTTTGTCAATGTAAAACCAACAAATACTGGCTTTGTTGCACAAGCTGCCATTATCTTTAAGAAAATATGCTAATTTAGTTGGTATCTGACTTCAGAATTCTTATTTGCTGACTAGTCAACTGTAAGACAAGCACATTAACAGGCTCTCCCTAAACAGGCCTTAGCCAGAAAGTGACCTACTATGAGAGTACAGTGCACATGTGAACAAGGCCCCTGTGTGTTCATGCTGAAACTGGGGCTTGGACTGAGTCTTGGCTGAGCGGCAGGCCGAGCCCATCGGGACGGCGAGGTGCATCTGAGCCCAATTAACCTCTGTCTATATCTTTGTGTGTCTCAGTGGACATGGGAGATGAGCCCTGGTCTGAACCATGACAGACTCACATGGTGAGCACTGCACCCTCAAAAGACACCACAGAATACTGGGTACATCCTAGAAAGCTGGATTTTTTTCTATGTGTATTTAAAGTAGCAGCTCATCTCCTGTCCCCTTCCCTCTCTGGGACACTAACCAGTTCCTGTGTCTCTGTGTTTGCATATTTCCACCTACTCTGTACACCTCAGCTGTTTGTAATAAATGGGGTAGCACCTCACTTCACAGAGCATGCTGCTAAATAAGTAATGAGCTATCAAACAGTCCCGATTTATGTAAAACTCTCCGGCATTGTAAGCATTAATTTTCCGTCGCTGGTTGAGAGAGAAATGGGCTGCACACTCGGCTCAGAACAGAGTGTCACTATCAGGGTTAAAGCTGTCCTGCAGTGCTGCTAACATGCAATAATTCTGCCTGGATTTATACACCCAAAATAAGTGTCACACTTTATTTGGCTCGCCAAAAGCTGATGCTCAAATGATTTTCAACTGATCATAACGTGTCAGAATGATGGGGAAAGCATTTCATACACTTTCAGAGTACTTGCAACGGCATATCTAAGATATAGGGTTTAGGTGCAGTCAATACTGAAGTGTTAAATATCTAATATGTCTAGTCCTTCTCCCTACAGCTATGGTCAGGCTGCTGATAGAAGAGGCACAATTCTTTTTGTCACTTCTGACACTGACCTGGTTTATAATGAGTGTGTGAAAAGAACGAAAAATCCCATTGAATCTGACATTTCCAACTCTCTGAGGCCATGAGTTTGACACTGATTTGTGTCAGTGTGACCACAGTCTCAGTAGTTATATCAGTATTCATGCTCAGCACAGACACAGGTGGTCTGGACCACAGTGTCTCTGGATTGTATCTCCCTGCACACCTGTCAACAGGTAACATTCACAGGTCACTGTGTCCTCACATCCATCCCATTCTTGTGAACGCAATATCTCAGGAACACCTGGTGTGACTTCCTTAAAATTTGACAAAAATGTCTACTTCAACCCAAGGATGAACTAATTATGTTTTCAACATTAAAAGTCTACATCTGTAACCTTGAGTCTGTCCCATCTTTATGAATGCGATCTCTCAGGAATGCCTGGAGTTTTTTTTTTTTTTTTTTCAAATTGTCCACTTGGACTCAAGGATGAACTGATGATATTTTGATGGTCAAATCTCAAGGGCACTGTAACTTCACATCTATATTGTTCTCATGAATGTGATATCTCATGAACACTGAGAGGAAATTTCTTCAAACTTGGCACAAATGTCTGCTTGAACTCAAGAATGACCTGATTATACTTTGAACATTAAAAGTCAAAATCATTGCACTGTAACCTGGAGTCTGTCTCATTCTTGTGAATGCAATCTCTCAGGAACGCCTGGAGTATTTTTTTTTTCAAATTGTCCACTTGGACTCAAGGATGAACTGATGATATTTTGATGGTCAAAGCTCAAAGGCACTGTAACCTCACATCCATCTCATTCTCATGAATGTGATATCTCATGAACACTGAGAGTAAATTTCTTCAAATTTGGCACAAATGTCTGCTTGAACTCAGAGACCTTGTGAATGCGATCTTGTGAATATGATACCTTTAGGACTGCCCAGAAGGAATTTTTTTAAATTTGGCATAAATGTCCGCTTGGACAATGGTCAATGGTCAAGGACCCTGTGACATTATGTCCATCTAATTTTCATGAATGTGATATCTCATTAACATTGAGAGGACATTTCTTCAAATTTGGCACAAATGTCTGTTTGAACTCAAGGATGAAATTATTATATTTGGAACATTAAAGGTCAAAGTCATTGTACTGTAACCTGGAGTCTGTCCCTTTCTTGTGAATGTGATCTCTCTGGATATGATACCTCAGGACTGCCTAGAAGGAATTTCTTCAAATTTGGCATAAATGTCCGCTTGGACTCAAGGATGAACTGATAAGATTTTGATAGTCAATGGTCAAAGATGCTGTGACCTCACATCCATCTCTTTCTCATGAAGACTGCAAGGACATTTCTTCATATTTGGCACAAATGTCTGCTTGAACTCAAGGATGAACTGAAAAGACTTTAAAGCCTGTATGTACTCTTGTGAACACAATATTCATAAGGAATTTCTTCAAATTTGGCACAAATGTCCCTGTGACCTCACAGAACACATTTTCGTCCATAACTCATGAATTCATTTGTTAATTATGACAAAAATCCACACACATTTCTAACAATATGAAATTATGAACATTTCATATCCTAAAAGCCAAAGGTCAACTACATTGTGACAGCATAATGTTCTGCAAAATACTTTTCTGGCTGTTATTCAACACCATAACTGAAGAATATGAGAGGAGGCATTTGGTAGGATAATGATGATGAAGTGGAGTGGTGACGAAGATCTATATTTAAGAACTTGTTGCTGCTTTGCATATTTGAAGCACTGTCTGCTGTCATGACTACATATGCGTCTTACAGGTTGTACGCCTCTGTAAACCAGCAAAGTTTTTAGTTTACATCCACTCTAACTGTAGTTTTAAAATGAGAGTATATAGTCATGGAGTTCACACAGAAGAAAGCGATTTGAACTGGTCTTTTCCTGGGATTTGTTAGCAAATTATATTTTAAAAAGTGATTATCCATTACATAAAGAATGCTGGAAATCATGTCTTAATAATATTAAGGTGATTAACAAAGTTTTTTTCAATGTTTTGAGTGGAAACAACACATATTACAAACCAGTGATCTTGCAGTCATGTGCTAACCGCTAATAATAGAACACTGTGTTCTTCACTTGCACTACATCACAGACACCAGTGGCAAATTTACAGCGTCAAGCAGTAAAATCTTGGTGATGTTAATACTACATCACGATCAACCCATTTTTACTGCTTACATTAGACCTTCATAAACTGCAGAGCAGGCCTCAAAATGAAAGACTGCAGGCCTCTTGTCAGTGGATCATCACTTTGTGTTGAGACCAGATTTACTGCAGGACGCCTTCCACCCAGAGCGAGCCTCATTTTTCCATCGCTGTGTTACTGTATTATTCTTCATTACTGCACCAGAATTTACCTTTTTACCCTGCGTTTTACACATGTATATTAATATGAGAATGATAAAGTTATTACACTTATTACACACAGTGCTCTCCGAAGTAATGCTAGTCTAATATTTGATTGAGAATTTATTTGAACACAAAATAAAAGATGAACATTTAAAAACAAACGAACATCAATAAATACAAGACAACACAAAATGAAACAACACGACTCAACACTTATTTGTGTTCAAAAGGAGCCAAAGCTTATTAAATCCCAGCCCTTCTCCCTATGTTTATTTAATATATTCAGTTATATAACAACAATAATATTTATATATATGCAAGTATAACACATAGTAATGTAGTTAACTTGTTATTAACTTACAAACACATAAGTACACATACACCCATGTAGTCATAATGAGACAACAATGAACAAACAAACAACAAAAAAAAAATCATTATCATTAGAATTATTATTGTTATCAATGCACTAATCTTAGTTAGTTTCTGTGTGTTTAATGCAACCCTGTCTCCTAGAAATGATGATTCCCATAAAACTAAACTGCATTCTCAATTAAGATAAAACACACATAGAAACACGTCAGCTGCTGTTAGAAGTGTTTTAATTCTGTAGAACATCAAATAGCAGTAAGAAAATACATTATATATAAAGCATATACACAGATAATTCAAAATCAAAATCAAAGCTATTATACATATATACAAAAAGTACAAAACGGTACATAAAGAAGATTATGGGGTACACAAAGGAATACCAGTATATGAATCATGCACCCCCCATAATGACAGGTAAATTCTCCATAAAGGCCTGTGATTCAATATATTAATATACATAGCAATATATGAAATGTAGGTATATATTACAAGCAGACATACAGTAGTGTTCAATATTATAGCAGTCCAATGTGACTAACCAGATTAATCCAGGTTTTTAGTATATTTTTTATTGCTACATGGCAAACAAGGTACCAGTAGGTGCAGTAGATTCTCAGAAAACCAACAAGACCCAGCATTTATGATATGTAGCTCTTAAGGCTGTGCAATTAGTTGAAAGGGGTGTGTTCAAAAATATAGATAAATATATGTGTCTGCCTTTGACTTCATAAACACAAAACTATTTTGTACAAACTTGTTTTTTCAATCCTGTGAATCACTAAACTAATATTTAGTTGTGTGACCACAGTTTTTTAATTGCAAAATAAAGAAAATGGTTCATGAGGCTTCAATGGCACATCACTACTTAAAAGTAGTGATGTCACTACTTAAAAGTAGTGATGTGCCAATGAAGCCTGATGAACCATTTTCTTTATTTTCTGAGGCCACTAGATGGCGCTCCCTTCTCAACAAAGGGCTAAAAAAACACTCAATATCCATTGTTAGAGCCTTTTTTAAGCCAAAAGCGCCATCTAGTGGGGTAAAAAAAAAGCAAATGCTTCATGAGGCTTCTTTGTCACTTCACTACTTGTAAGTAGGTGGGCCAAGGTTCAAGTCCTGCTAGGAGTCTTTTTCATCATGTCTGTCTCTCTGCCAGTATCAAACAAAGCTGACAAATTATCTAAAAAATACAGAATAATAAGAAGAGTCAAAAACAACTACTCCCACTCTCAACTACTGAGCGCAGCAGTTGGTGATGCAGATCATGACGTATGTACATGCAGAAGGTTAACTGAAAATAACAACACTGACTTTTGGTTTCACACTAAGAAAAAGGCACTCCTTGATCAAATCTGAGTTTTGAGTTTTGAGTTTGACCCGTCCGCCCACAAAGGGCATCACACCTATTATATTACACTCTGAGCGTCTCATAATGATGCAGATGTGTTTGTAGGTTATAATAGTTTTGGACTTTTGATTAGTTTTAGTTTTAATTTCGTTGTCAGTTTTTGTTGTTTCAAATTCAGTTAGTTTTAATTGGTTTTTGGAGTGAGTTTGCTAGTTTTAATTAGTTATTTTTTGGGGGAAAATGCTTAGTTTTAGTTTAGTTTTTATTAGTTTTAGTGTTAGTTTTAGTTTTTTTGTAATTGGGTATTTGTTGGGTGCCAGATTCAATAAGGTCACAATAAATGTTTATGCTTTATTTCCTTTGTCTTATCCATCTCAGCCCCAATAAGTTCATTAATTCATAAAACCAAATAGATGAAATAGGTTTCATATCAACCAAAAGGTTTACGTATGAAAAAGTTGACAAAGATGAAAACGAAGGACATTTTCACTATAATTTTAGTCAGTTTTGAAACCGCAAAATACAGTTTCAGTTAGTTATGGTTTTATTTCAGTTAACGAAAATGTTTTTTTAATTCTACTTTTCGTTATTTCGTCAGTCTTTGTTAATTAAATAACCTTGGTCTGTATCTGATGCCAAGAGGGAACTGAAGAAACATCAGTATCTGACAAGTTGCGATTAAGAATGTGTTGATGTATTCCAACTCACATCGGCATTTGTTTGATATTGGCAGTAGAACATGAAATGAACCTTTTTTTCTCATTTCTAAATCAGCCAAAACTACAATAGTGAAGGGAACATGTGGAAATGACACTTTTACTTAGAAATCAGTGTCACTTATTTTGAATTAAATCATATGTAGAAACACTGAGAATTATTATTATTATGAATCTAAGTAAAACTCACTTTTCCAGTTCCAAGTAAACTGCACATTAGAATTGTAATAAAAGAAAGAAAAGGAGATAAAAAATCATAACTTTCACAGGTTTATTGTGCATTTTCTTTTGTTCTGTAAAACAGAAATAAATTGGCTTTCTCAGTAATACCAGGTTGGCATCAATATTAGTTTTGCATCAGTGGTGCTGCTGGCAGGCAGCTGCAGCGCTGAGGACAACAGGTGTGTGTGATCCAAACAGGCCAAAGCCATCGATCAGTGAGCGTGGCAACGTGCCACGCTGCTGCAAAATCCATGAAACATTATTAAAATGAGGAAACAGAGTGAACAGGCCTCACCTGAGCAGCATCACCCACCTGCCTGCTTAAAGCACTGCAGTTACGTTTGTGACCAGAAGGAGGCGGCACATCAAACACAATCATCCACAGCACCAGGATGCATTCCCAGCATTCACAGTAGCTGCAAGAGAGAAAACAAAAGCAAATGAAGGGTGCAACGCATGAATCCCTTTAAAGACATAATAAAATGCTTTATTTTAATCCAACAAATGGGATTAGAGCACATGAGATGCAAGGTTTTTCCAGTGTTTGGACACAGGAAGCAGTGTCTCAGCCACATGGCCAGACTACCAACGACAGCTGAGACGGAAGCACGGGCTTTGCCAACTGTCTGGCTCATTCTCTAGTAGGCCTGCTTCCCTCAGGCCACTCACAGCCAGTGTAGGAACATGTCCAAGACTGTCAAATATCAGCACACTCATACACACATGCACACTCTCGCGGTTCCACATATTAATCTACACACACTGGAGAGGCTCGAGGAGGAACTGCTCCTTTCGTGCAGGTGGCAGCAATACTTTTGAGGAACTCAGCCCCACCCCTGTTTGCACACTTCACTGTGAATCAATGAGTCAGAGCGAGCAGGATTTTTTTTTTTTCTCCCATAAATACTTGAGAATAAATGATATTAGAAGGCTGCCAGATCCAGCTGAATGAGAAATAATTGAGGCTGAATGTTCTATCAGGACATGATAACTTACGGTTTGAAGGGTCCTTAATTAGCAGCTGGCTTTGTAGAGTGGAGGGGATTGTATTAAAGGGAGACAACTGTAAAGTCATCATAAATACAATTCACCATTCAGACACCATTCTCCCCTAATGTGTATACGCTTTGTGCCGTGGATTATTGTCTGCCATAATATGTCTGTCAAACAGGAAATTAATACAGTTTCAGTTAAAGATGATACATTACATTCAATTATGTGCGTTCCAGAACACAAATATCACCTTTTTATGTAAGGGTGACAAGAGAATGAAGCTCTGCAGTGAGATGTGGAGCAATATGAATTCAGTCACACATTGTGTAATGTAATTTTCTTTTTTTTTATGAAAAAATCAACCTCTTTTATAGCATGCAGAGATTACTGAACAGGTGGCCCAAAGTGTTGGGGGCCTCTGGCCTTCGTCTACACAGTGTCACTCAAAGAGACACAAAGTGACCACAAAGACACATAAAACAACTATAAAAAGGACACAAAATGACTACAAAGAGACCAAAAGAGCTACAAAGAGATGGGACGCAGCTGCAAGACTTCTAACGACTATGAAAGAGACAGAAAACAACAGAACATGACAACAAAGAGACTCAAAGTCACTTCAAAGAGACAGAAAAAACTACAAAGAAACATAACATGACAACAAAGAGACAGAACGTGACAACAAAGAGACAAAACATGACAACAAAGGGACTCAAAGCTACTACAAAGAGACACATAACAACTACAAAGAGATTCAAAGAGACAACTTATTAGTGATGTGCCAATGAAGCCTCATTAAACATTTTCCTTATTTTCTGACTCCACTAGATGGAGCTCTCTGATAAATAAAGGGCTGAAAACACACATGAGTACCATTGCTGGAGCCTTGTTCAATGAGCCAAGAGCGCCATCTAGTGGGCTCAGAAAATAAAGCAAATGGTTCATGAAGCTTCATTGGCACATCACTACTACTTATGATTACATATGTTGCATGTTATTGCTGTCATGTGCTTCAGTGTTGTGATTATGCATTAAACTTGCTGTTCAGCGAGGCTTTAACATTATTTATTTTTGTTTTATTCTATCATATCTGTCATTTTGTTGATCTTTTAAACTATTTTATTACATTTTCATTATTTTTATTGTTTCGCATGCATAGGTCTCAAATTTCTCAACTGCTTTAGTTGTTTTTCCTTTTTTTCCTCAACACTTTTCTGTTTTATTTTTAGGTTTATCAGTCATCAACTTCATCAACACTGACTTATATTAAGTATATTATATAGTGTATATTATTATAAAGTATTGTGGAAATAAAGTGGATCTTGAGTTGGGCTCTTGCTGTTTCTACTGTTTTAAACTATTAATGCACACCAGGACAGTATGCATATTAACACACCTTTGATGCACCAAACTTCATTGAAAATGTGCTGAAAATCATTCGTCCCTGTGTACTGACACTGTTATTTTGTACTGCAGAATAATATCTTAAAAGTGACCAATTTTCCATAACAAGTAGTGAAACTGGGACATGAAATAGTATTTTTGTTATTGACTCATTCGCTCTGTCATTTGGAATTAAAATATGACACCCTGTGTCTTTGAGCATTAATAAATATCATATTCCATGCAGAAATATGTCTTGGTCTTCAAAATTAAACAGTAATATACTATAAAATAGAAAATAAAGTAAATATATAACTGTTGAAATGATTGATTGATTGATTGATTGAGAATTTATTTGAACACAAAATAAAAGATGAACATTTAAAAACAAACGAACAACAATAAATACAAGACAACAACACAAAATGAAACAACAACAAGACTCAACACTTATTTGTGTTCGAAAGGAGTGGGAAGAAGCCAAAGCTTATTAAATCCCACCCCTTCTCCCTATGTTAATTTACTATATTCAGTTATATAACAACAATATTTATATATATATGTATGTATAACACATAGTAATGTAGTTTATAAACTTGTTATTACCATTATTAACATACCTAACTTGTTATTAACTTGCAACAACAACACACAAAAAAAGAAAAATCATTATCATTAGAATTATTATTGTTATCAATGCACTAATCTTAGTTAAAATCCCCTTTCAATTTTGTTTCAGTGTGTTTAATGCAACCCTGGCTCGTAAAAATGATGATTCCCATAAAACTAAACTGCATTCTCAATTAAGTTAATTTAAGTTAAATTAAGTTAAATAAAAATTCATAATGAGACAACAATGAACAAACAAACAAACAACAACAACAACACACAAAAAAGAAAAATAGTAATAATACATTTAAAAAATATATAAAATAAATAATGTGAGTGTAAAGCCACTTAAATTCTTAAATTCCCTGATTTAAGTTGCAAAAACAGAACTAAATGCTGTCATTTGTTACTAAATTATGACTCCAATCAGCATTTTATTTCTAGAGGTGAACCCCCATGATGCATCGGGGCAGCTCCCCTGACATCCATACTTCCCCTCTCCTCCCTTTCTCTCCCAGCTCCACGTGTGCGTCACTTGGCTCGGTCACCTGTTGCAAGAGGAAACCAGAGGTGAGGCTTCCGGTGAGGCCGAACACTGTCAGGTTTCAGGTCCGACTCCCTTTTCTCCCATGGGTGTCAGCTGTACGGACAAGAGCGGCGGGCGCTGCGCCACGGTGCCACCAAACTGGGACTCCTCTGCCATGAATAAATAAAGAGATGGAGAGATAGACACACGGATGGATAGATAGATAGATAGATAGATAGATAGATAGATAGATAGATAGATAGATAGATAGGGGTGCAGCCGTACCTTAAGGCGCTCCTCTCCTCCTCTCCTCCGCTCCATCCATCCATCTCTTCTCTCCTCTTTCTGCTCCGATCTCTTCCCTCCTGCATAACACAGAAAAAGAGAGAAAATAGTGAACCGCATCAGCCTCTGATTGACTGATTTCCCACCTCCTTCTCCCTTTTCCCCCTCTCTTGCAGCCCGTCTGACTGCAGCACTCTTGAATAATAACCCCTCTCCTCCTCCTCCTCCTCCTCTCTCTCTCTCTCTCTCTCCCTCTCTCTCTCTCTCTCTCTCTCTCTCCCTATTTAAAATGCCACTCACAAGGCGCGCTCCCGTGCCCGGTTTTAAGCACACACACTCCCTCTCTCTCCTCCTTCTCTCTCTCTCTCTCTCTCTCCCTCTCTCTCTCTCTCTCCAGTCGGACCTCGGGGGCGCGCTCGGGCCGTGTCGCGCAAGTCAAGTCCAATGCGACGATTTGGCAGGTAAACCTTTTTTCCCCCCTCCCAAACACTCTCACACACTCCTCTTTTTGCTTTTCATCAGCTTTGATCTCGATACCATTTGAGGTTACGCATAAAGGAAATAAATAAAACAGGTTCCTTGTATCATCATTTTAAATAAATATATAGAATAAGAAAAATTACAATCTAGTGTTGGGATTAAAGTGTGCGTAAAATAAAAGATCTTTTTCAGGGTCGAAAGTTTTTATTCTCATTTTCGCTCTATGTGAGAGACCCCCCCCCCCCCCCCTCCTCCTCCTTTCCTCCTCCTCTCTCTCTCCCTCTCTCTCTCTCTCTCTCTCTCCCTCCCTCCCTCCCTCCTCTCTCCACATCTCTGCATTCTCCTCCTTTAGTCGTGTGGGAAGCTCAGTGAATGCGGCTGCAGAAGGAGCCAGCGTACTTCTGCGCCTGACACGGATACTGTTCTGTCTTACAGGAGGGACAAACGCAAGCTTTCCTCTTTTTTTTCCTCCACTCCTCTCTTTTTCTCCAAACCGGATATTTTTGGCATCGTCAAAAAAGAAAAAAAAATCCTCCACATACTGTCCTCTCCAAGTTTATTTTCATGACATTTCGCCTTGGACGGATGGGAGCGCGGAGTTTCCAGCTCCTCACTTGCACCGCAGCGGACTAAAGGCTGAATAACTGCATTATTCATTTTTACGCACCGGGTTTTTCTGTTTGTCCGGACTCTTGTTTCTCTCTCGCTTTTTTTATTTTGTTAACCGTCCGGGGAGCGGAGCGTCGATATCGCCATCATCATTTTAAAAGAGAGAAAAAAAATCCTCTCGTTGCATGGAGACTGAAATAAGCATCTCCTCTGCCGCTGCCTGCACATAAACTGCTCGTGGAAGAGAAAACAAC
Organism: Centropristis striata; assembly: GCF_030273125.1. Classification (NCBI taxonomy): domain Eukaryota; kingdom Metazoa; phylum Chordata; class Actinopteri; order Perciformes; family Serranidae; genus Centropristis; species Centropristis striata. Next base: position 5,707,240 of record NC_081528.1, on the reverse strand, counting down.
AGTTTTTTTGTGTGTATGTGTGTGTGCACAGAACTGGATTTAATGGAGAATAATACAGTGATCCGGGGAAGCTGATGGGAGCGTTTGGGCTGTTTTCGCCCTCTGAAGCATTATCCCTGTGCGCAACTTCGCTCGAAACAAACCAGTATTTATTCATTGGATCGTTGGGGGTTGCTGAGCCGAGCTGAAGCCAGACGCACACTCTTGGCCCCCCATTTTCCCCTCTCTCCTCTCCTCCCCTCATCCCCAGTTCCCCCTCCAAGAATGACAGACTTATTCCACCGCATCACCGACCGCCTTGCGCCTTTTTTCACGCCTTGGAGTCTCCGGACGCGCTGTCAAGATCTCTAAAAAGCTGTCTGCCTCTCCCTTTCTCTCTCTCTCTCTATCTCTTTCTCTTTCTCTTATTCCCTATCTCTCTCCCTTCCTTTTCCCTCTCTCTATCTCTCTCCTGCAACCAAATGAACGCTCTCCCATGGAGGTAGTACAGCCACCTTGGGGACCGAACGACCAGAGGGGTGATTTTTCCAAGCAAGAGGAGCCCGTCAGCAAGAGACGCATCGGGTGAAATCGGAGCTCCCCCCCTCCTCCTCCTCCTCCTCCTCCACCTCCTCCTACCTCCTTTCTCTCCATCTCCACCGCACCCCCCCTCGCCAGTTTGCTTGGCTCGGGTTGATATACAGTAGCCTACATGGGGATATAGGGGGCTGGAAGAACCTTGTTGCGCCCCTAGAACTGTCTGCGTTCTACTTCAGCTGGGAGGACTGTTTGCGCACGTCTCCATCCATGTCTCACCAATGCTGCCCCGTGTCTCCAGAGGGAGCCGCATTCATTACCACCCCAGCTTTGGGTAAGTCTAATTTTTTTAATCATAAGCGTGTCTTTAAAATGACCTGATTTTTTTATTTCTACATATGAGGAATGTTTTCTTTCTTTTTCTTTTTTTGGGTGTCAAATATGGGAAAAAATGGTGTGATAAATGCTCAAACCCTCTCAATATGTCAGCAGCGGGCACAGTCCCAATTCTTCCTCTTCCCTTTGCTCGCACAGTTGCTTTCCTAAATAACCTCAATGTGCTGCTTAGTGGTGGTTGAGGTGGTGGTGGTGGTGCGGCTGCTGCTGCTGCTGCTGCCTGCTTCAAATGAGACCCCCACGAAAAAAGAGAACTGCAGCCGTTTGACTTTGATTAGGTTGAATATGCTGAGAGGTGAAGAATATAGTCGTGCTGCTGTCTCTTCCAAGACGACGGACGCTTTGAATGAGTGGATAAGATGCAGAGATGTGCAGCAGCTCGTGGGGTTTGAGTAATTTCCAGAACATATGGTACTTTTCCTGCAGTATTGAATAATCTGCAGCAAACATTTGTGTTGTCCAATGATGAGGGGGAATCATTGTGTCAAAGCCAAAGCAACTCACCGCAATGATTCCAGTCAAAAGTGCAATAATTAGAAACGTGCACCAGTAGCATTTGCTTTTATTTCTATTGGTATTTTTACATTGAAAGGTAATAGTGCCATCTTTGATGTGCTTTTCACATTTTAAAAAAATGTAAAAATGTTAGATTTCAGTTTAATCAATACAAAATATGCATTTTGATGGTTTGCTTTCTGTGTGTGTGCGTCTCTGGGCATGCTTGCACATATGTACGCCTGTGTGTGTGAATGTTTATGCATGCACCTGTCTTTTTTTCTCTCCGAAGGTTACTAAATGGTTTTCTGGGGGAGGATTTCTAACCGGCGAGATGCTGCTCGTACTCCTGCTGGCAGCCTTTTCTTCCTCCATCTCCGGCTCCCTCTCCTCCTCCCTCTCCTCCCCCTCCATGTCGGACGGACCCCAGATGGCAGACCCGTCCGCCTCGGACTTGATGGTCGAGACCTGCAGCGCCTGCTCCTGCATGTCGGTGGAAAACGTGCTGTACGCCAACTGCGAGAAGATCACGGTGTATCGGCCCACGCAGCTCATCCCGCCGGTCTCGTCCCTCTACCACCTGAACTTCCAGAACAACTTCTTAATCATACTCTACCCCAACTCGTTCCTCAACTTCACCCACGCTGTGTCGCTACAGCTGGGGAACAATAAACTGCAGAACATCGAAGGTGGAGCGTTCCTGGGGATGAGCGCGTTGAAGCAGCTGCACCTGAACAATAACGAGTTAAAGGTGCTGCGAGCGGACACTTTCCTAGGAATAGAGAACTTGGAATACCTTCAGGCTGACTACAACCTGATAAAATACATTGAAAAGGGAGCGTTTAACAAACTGCACAAGCTAAAAGTGCTCATCCTGAATGATAATCTCATACAGGCACTTCCTGACAACATATTTCGCTTTGCCTCGCTCACACACCTGGATATAAGGGGGAACAGGATCCAGAAGCTTCCTTATTTGGGGGTTCTGGAGCATATTGGGCGCATTGTAGAGCTGCAGCTGGATGACAACCCCTGGAACTGTACCTGTGATCTAGCACCGCTCAAGGCATGGCTTGAAAACATGCCATATAATATTTTTATCGGCGAGGCCATATGTGAAACCCCAAGTGACTTGTACGGGAGGCTCCTGAAAGAAACCAACAAACAGGAGCTTTGTCCCATGGGGACAGGAAGTGACTTTGATGTTAGGATGCCGCCAGCACCGCCTGATCACGGGCCCTCCAAAATGTCCCCAACCACTGTGGCTCCCTTTGCCACCAAAACGCCAAAAACCACTGACTCATCTAAGATTTACGGTAACGGTATCGTGGCAGGTTTACCCCCTTTTGGAAGAAATAGCCAGATTGTTTCCTTTCAGACACGGACCCCTCCGTTGTTGTGTCCCCAGCCCTGCAGCTGTAAAGCCCACCCCTCTGATTTTGGCATCAGCGTCAGCTGTCAGGAGAGGAATATTAAAACCTTAGCTGATCTCATTCCCAAACCCCCAAATGCCAAGAAACTTCACCTGAGTGGAAATTACATCCGTGACATAAGCCCGGCTGATTTCCAAGGGTTTGAGGGCTTAGATCTGCTCCACCTGGGCAGTAATCAAATTGTCACAGTCCAAAAAGGTGTGTTTTCTAACCTCACCAATCTGAGGAGACTGTATTTGAATGGAAACCAGCTTGAACAGTTACACCCAGAGATGTTTTTGGGCCTCACAAACTTACAGTACCTATATTTGGAATACAATGCCATAAAAGAAATCTTAGCGGGTACATTCGACTCCATGCCGAACCTACAGCTCCTGTATCTCAACAACAACGTTCTGCGGAGTCTCCCCGCTTACGTGTTTGCGGGTGTCTCTTTAGCCCGACTCAATCTGAAAAACAACCACTTCATGACCCTACCGGTGAGTGGTGTCTTGGACCAGCTGCAGTCGTTGACCCAGATAGACCTTGAAGGGAACCCATGGGAGTGTTCCTGCGATCTTTTCGCCCTCAAACTCTGGCTGGAGAAGCTTAGTGATGGAGTGGCTGCCAAAGAGGTGAAATGTGCCTCCCCTGTGCAGTTCTCCAACATTGAGCTGCGCCTCTTGAAAAATGAGATCCTGTGTCCGAAGCTTGTTGTGAAACCGCCGTTTATTCTCACCGGCGCCACCCCAGTTTTGACCTCGGTGTCGCCTGCCGGAGTTGGCAAAGCACCACCGGGAGGGCCCGTGCCTCTTTCAATCATGATCCTCAGCATCCTCGTAGTGCTCATCCTTACTGTGTTCGTGGCCTTCTGCCTTCTAGTCTTTGTCCTGAGGCGGAATAAAAAACCAGTGGGCCGGCAGGAGGGGCTCGGGAACCCAGAGTGCGGCTCTATGTCTTTGCAGCTCCGCAGACACGGGCACAAATCGGGCAAGAAAGGCTCCATCCCGGGGGACGACTTGGGAGGCGAGACGTTCATCCCCCAGACCATCGAGCACATCGGCAAGAGCCACACCTGCGGGATCGGACGCTCTTCGGACATGGACGCCGGGTTCAAGTTCGCCGACTCGCAGAGGCAGAAGATCATCCTGCGGAACAGCGCCGACAAGGACAAAGACTCGCTCTCCACCCTGGAGCGCAACAAACGTCTCAGCACCATCGACGAACTGGAGGAGTTCCTGCCCCACCGAGAGCCCAGCATGTTCATCCAGAACTTCCTGGACAGCAAAAGAGATTTCAACAGTATAGGGATGGGCGGGTACGAGATCCGCTACCCGGAGAAAACGCTGGATAAAAAGATGAAGAAGTCATCGCTGATAGGCGGCAACCACAGTAAGATCGTGGTGGAGCAGAGGAAAAGTGAGTATTACGAGCTGAAAGCCAAGCTCCAAGGAACGCCTGATTACCTGCAGGTGCTCGAGGAGCAGACTGCACTGAGTAAAATGTAGGGATTGTTGTTGTTTGATTTAGTGCATTGATTACACACACATACACGAGGAAGTCAGACACACAGACAGGCAGACAGACAGCCAAACACATCTGCCTTTCTCTGCTTCTTTCCCCCTACTCTGGCCACACACACACACACACACACACACACACACACACACACCAACCATTCAACCCCCCAGATCTTCATCTCCCTCTCAGCAGCCACACACACACACACACACATACACACACACACACACACACACACCCACACACAGCGAAAAAAGTGCCTTCTGGAAATCCTTAATGACCAATGCAGAGATGGACAAAATGGCTCCACACTACAAAAGCTATTAGTAGAAAATCAGCGTGGATCTATTTCACTGTAAAAGACCTTTTGGATTATCCATGCCACTACATGTATGAATCCCACATACGTACAACAGGACACCCTACAAAAGCAACCAGACAGTCATAGTATTTTTTTGCTGCTATTGAAATGGGTACTTCTGATTTTTTTTGTCGTTCTTGTTGTTCTTTTTCCTCCTCCTCCTTTTGTTTTTCCAACCAAATCAAAAGGGTCTTGAAAACTGAAAAGTGCTTGAGAATATACCTCGCCGTCTTCAAGCCCTTAAAAAAAGAAAAAAAGGGAAAAAAGAAAAAAGGAGGGCACGTTGGTTGTTGTTCTTTTTTGCTCTGGAGCGTATCCAAAATCACCAACTCTGGGATGAGATTGGTGGTGACTCAATGGATGTTACTTTGCTTTTTTAAATTTTTTTATTTGCGGGGATATGTGTTTGTTCTTGGGGGAAGCCCTCTGGAGTCGGCTGCAGACTCTGCCTGGATTACACACCAGTCGCGGTACTGGTGCACCAACTCAAAACTCTTTTTGGGGGGAATGATTTCATGACTTGTTCTCTTTGTGTAAGGAGCCATGTTAAATATAGTGTCTTCTGAATGGTGTTTCTCTTCAAAAATTGCTACTTACAGTACTTACGGTATGTTTTGGGTGAAATCAAACGGCACATACACTGTCAGAGGACGTTGTTTCTGAAAAATGGAAAAACCCAAGGATAAAAAATTACAAAGCTGCTTGCCATGTAAGCGTAACCTGGAATTTATTTTGTAAGTCTTACATTATTTGTATCTGTGGGACTGGTTTGTAAATTACAAGAAAGGACACACATACACACACTGTACGACGGAGCATCATCATTAAGAGACTACAAGCCAGAATTGTCAAACAAACAGCCGCTAATATAATTCAAATGGTGACCCCTTGTCAGCAATTCGTAGTAAAAAAAAAAAAAAAATTTAACAACATAGTTAATTTATTTTTCTATGCAGGATTATTTAAAGAGTTATCGGTATTATTTAAAAAGAATAATACACAAAGAGTGGAAAGGACTTGATAGAATGATGCATCAGTTCAGGCCACCAGAAGTGACTGTTGAGTCGATTTTGAGGGTTCTCTCAGTTTCCTGAAGAACCCTACTTGCTGGATGACGGTTGTGAAATGTGATCTGTGATGTTTCCTTTTTATTGTGTCGCACGACAAGCCGAGGCCTGATAGAGTCTGTGAAGTTTCAAGCAGTTTCCTTATTCTTATATCTCCCACAGTTATCTTGTAAAAGGTTTCTTATTAACATTATGCAACCAAAATAAATGTGCATTAAACTTGATATGGTTCCGGGCTTGTTGGGGGGGAAGGGGAGAGAACGGGGGAAAGAACACAGATGAAGAAGAAGAAGAAGAAGAAGAGGAGGAAGGCTTATAAAAATTGAAGCTCTAAATTGTTAGATCTGGGCAGAATCATATCATAAAACACCATGTGCAATATTAGTAAAAATGCTCGGTCATGATGGCTTCAAATTTTTTGTTTAATTTATTTAGTTTGAGGTTATATTGTCAAGACAGGTTCTATTTCGAAATTCTTTTAACTCTATCCGGTCCTTATTTAAAAAGTATTGTTACGTTAAAATTATGAGTGTTTATTGACATTACAAATGAATAGAATGTATCTTGGAAAGTATAATAAATACAATTTTCTATCGGTCATAAATCTCCTGTATATTGGTTAATTTTCTCTTGTATAATCATGTTGAAATCAAGGTATTAAAATCAGCACCTATTTGCACTGTGTCCCACTATTTCTTTTAGTTAACGTCCCGTGAGCTCGTCAAGGCTGCTTGACTTTAGCAGAACAAAGAGATTCGTGCAGCTCCGTCGTTCCCACAGAACAAGTTGTCTGGTGTGACAGCTCCGTGTTGGACAGACTCCAGCTCAAGTGACAGAATGTTGTTCTTTGTTTTCTTCATGTACAAACACTGGCTGCCCTTCAAGCATAATGTATGTTTGCTAAGTGTGTTTAGTTCGAGGAAACAAAGCTGCTTGTTACACTTGAGGCCCTGAAACCATTTGAGTTCAGGACCAGGCTCAGGTGCTGCACGCTCCACCGTCTCTTTAAATCTTAATTTAAACCAAACGCTCATAAAAACACGTTTCTATGGTTCAGATCTCCTCGTGATGCTCGAAAAATGACAAAAAGTCAAGTTTCGAAGACGTCTGTGTTAATGAAGCCTTATTTATTTTCCTCTGCAGGTTGTTTTCCCCTCTCTTTATGTTTTATTCACATTTAGTGAATAAAAAAAGTACTCATTATGCAGAATGGACTCACTCAGATTGTTTCTCGCCCTCATGATGATATTTTGTGGCCCCCACCTTGATATGAAAGTTAAATATAAGTTTTATATGAATGGCACTTTAGCGTGTTGTGTGTGGAAGGTCCCTTTAATTACGTTTTATTTTGGTAATTTTGTGTCTTTTTTAGTAATTTTGTGTCTTTTTTAGTAATTGTGTGTCTTTTTTGGTCATTTTGTGTCTTTTTTTAAGTAATTTAGTTTTTTTCTGTCATTTTCTGTCTTTCTTTGGTAATTCTGTGTCTTTTTTGGTAATTTTGTGTCTTTTTTAATAACTTTGTGTCTTTTTTGGTAATTCTGTGTCTTTTTTTGTAATTTTGTGTCTTTTTTGGTCATTTTGTATCTTGTTTAAGTAATGTATTTTTTATTTTTTGTCATTTTGTGTGTTTTTTGGTCATTTTGATACTGCCTCCAGCGGCCCCTAAGGTAATTAGAGTTTGAGACCCCTGCCTTAGGCCCTAAAACCATTTGAGTTCAGGACCAGGCTCAGGTGCTGCACATTCCACCGTGTCTTTAAATCTTAATTTAAACCAAACGCTCATAAAAACATGTTTCTATGGTTCAGATCTCCTTGTGAGGCTTGAAAAAGTCCAATTTCCAAGATATAATATTAACGATTTCTTGTCTGTGTTAATGTAGCCTCATTCATTTTCCTCTGCAGGTTATTTTTTCTCCTCTCTTTATGTTTTCTTCACATCTAGTGAATAAAAAAGTACTCATTACGCATAATGGACCCACTCAGATTGTTATATTCAAAATATATCATTAGATTATTATTTTGTATGCATTTATGTTTTGCATGCATTTTATTCTTGCCAAGGTAGGGCTAAATGTAGCTACTTAGTATAATATAAGGTGCGTAATGCTTTGAATGTATCATGTTTTTTATGTTAAATCTCGACCTAAAAAGTGACTAAAGCTGTCGGAGTAAAAAGTACAATATTAGGCTCAAAATGTGGTGAAAATTGTGCTTAAGTACAGTACTTGAGTACATGTACTTAGTTACTCTCCAAGTGTTTTAGGCTCCTAACAAACTGCTGTTCTCTACGTTCCAGCAGCTCTAGTTTTACTCTGGTTATCAGATCTTAATGTAAGCTAAGTGTTCATGTCCAGCTGAACAGCTGAAGCTTGAAAACATCATTCAAACACTGTTTCGGCGCTTCAAATTTCCTTGTGATGCTCTAAAACTGTCAGAAAGTCAGATTTCAAAGATGTAATATTACCAATTTCTGCCTGTGTTAATGTAGCCTCATTTATATTCCTCTGCAGGTTGATTTTTTCCCTCTTTTTATGTTTTATTCACATCTTAAAGTCCCAAATTTGCTCTTATTTATTAAATTTTTTAAACCTTTTGTGGCACAAACCGTGTTTCATTGTTGGAAGAAGTATTCAGATCCTTTACTCAACTAAAAGTACTAATAAAACACTGTGAAATTACTCCACTACAAGTAAAAGTCCTGCATTCAAAACTTACTAAAGTAAAAATTCAAAAGTATCAGCATCAAAATGTACTCAAAGTATCAAAATTAAAAGTACTCGTTATGCAGAATGGACCCACTAAAATTGTTTTATATAATCAAAATATATCATTAGATTATTATGTTGTATGCATTTATGTTTTGCATGCATTTTACTCTTGCAAGGTAGGGCTAAATGTAGCTACTTAGTATAATATTAGGTGCGTAATCGCTTTAAATGTATCATGTTTTTTATGTTAAATCTCAACCTAAAAAGTAACTAAAGCTGTCGGAGTAAAAAGTACAATATTAGGCTCAAAATGTGATGAAAATTATGCTTAAGTACAGTACTTGAGTAAATGTACTTAGTTACTCTAGAAGTGTTTTAGGCTCCTAACAAACTGCTGTTCTCTACGTTCCAGCAGCTCTAGTTTTACTCTGGTTATCAGATCTTAATGTAAGCAAAATGTTCATGTCCAGCTCATCAACTGAAGCTTAAAAACATCATTCAAACACTGTTTCTGCGGCTCAGATTTCCTTGTGATGCTCTAAAACTGTCAGATTTCAAAGATCTAATATTACCAATATCTGTCTGTGTTAATATAGTCTCATTTATATTCCTTAGCAGGTTTTTTTGTCTCTCTTTATGTTGCTTTGATGTCCAAAAATCCCAAATTTGCTCTTATTTTTCAAGCTTTTGAAGCCTGTCATGGCACAAACGTTTTTGTCTAGGAACCTATCAGACTTCCACCATCTCTGGTTTTACTTTGTTTATTAGATAATATCTTAATTTAAGCTAAATGTTCATGTCCAGCTGAGCAGCTGAAGCTCGAAAACATCATTCAAAAACTGTCTCTGCGCTTCGGATTTCCCTGTGATGCTCTAAAACTGTCAGATTTCAAAGATCTAATATAACCAATATTTGCCTGTGTTAATATAGCCTCATTCACATTCTGTTTCTTGTCTCATTATGTTGTTATAATGTCCAAAAGTCTCACATTTGCTCTTATCTTTTAAGTTTTTTAAGCTCGCAAATATCAGCGTCCATTTAAATATTGTTTCTGTGCTTCAGATCTGCTTGTGATGCTCTAAAAATGTCAGAAAGTCAGATTTACAAGATGAAATGTTGCCAATTTCTGCCTGTTAATGTAGCCTCATTCACATTCCTCAACATATTCTGTTTTTTGTCTGTTTTTTTTGCTGTTTTTAAGTCTGAAAGTCAATTTTTTTAGCCTTCGGTCGTGTTATCTTGCAAATATCATCCTTGTTTGTTGGCATCTGTCGGACTGGTGTATGTTCCACTGTGTCTGATTTCACTTTGTTTTTAGCTAATATCCTAATTTAAGTCAATTGTCAACATTTAAAGCTTGGAAGCAGCATTCAAACATTCTCTATGAGCTGCTTTTTGTTGTTCAGTTCTCCTTCTGATGCTCTGAAAATGTCTGAAAGTCAGATTTTTCTACCTGTGTTCATGTAATCATTCACATCTCTTTATGTTGTTTGCACGCCTAAAAGTCCAGAATTTCTTCTTACGTTTGAACCTTTTATCAACACTCCCATGTGTTTTTATGCACATATCAAACCGGTGTACATTCCACTTACTCAGGTATTAATTTGTTTTTCAGCTTAAATCCTAAATTAAGCAAATAATTCATGCCAAACTGAACATCTGAAGTTCTAAAACATCACTTTTAAACTGCTCATGAGCTTTTTTGTGGTTCCAGATCTCTAAAAATATGTAATATTACCAATTTTTCCATGTGTTGATGTGGTAATCACTGACCTCCTCAGGATGTTCTTTTTCTGTCTCTTTTTCCACATCCGAACATCCCAAATTCGCTTCTACTTTGAAAGCTTTTGAAGCTTTTTTGGCACCGGCCTTATTGTCTTGCATGTCTCCATGTGTTTTTCTGCACATATCAAACTAATTTACATCCCACTATCTCAGGTATTAATTTGTTTTTCAGTTAAAATCCTAAATTAAGCAAATTGTTCATGCCAAACTGAACATCTGAAGCTCAAAAACATCACTTTTAAACTGCTCATGAGCTTATTTGTGGTTCCAGATCTTCTCGTGACGCTCTAAAAATACCCAAAAGTCATATTTCAAAGATGTAATATTACCAATTGTTCCATGTGTTGATGTGGTAATCACTGACCTCCTCAGGATGTTCTTTTTCTGTCTCTTTTTCCACAACCGAACATCCCAAAAACGCTCCTACTTTCGAAGCTTTTGAAGCTTTTTTTGAAGCCTTTTTTGGCAGCGGCCCTGTTGTCTTGCAGGTATCATGTCTCCATGTGTTTTTCTGCACATATCAAACTAGTTTACATCCCACTATCTCTGGTATTAATTTTGTTTTTCAGCTTAAATCCTAAATTAAGCAAATTGTTCATGCCAAACTGAACCTCTGAAGCTCTAAAACATCACTTTTAAACTGCTCATGAGCTTATTTGTGGTTCCAGATCTTCTCGTGACGCTCTAAAAATACCCAAAAGTCATATTTCAAAGATTTAATATTACCAATATTTCCATGTGCTGATGTGGTAATCACTGACCTCCTCAGGATGTTCTTTTTCTGTCTCTTTTTCCACATCCGAACATCCCAAATTTGCTCCTACTTTTGAAGCTTTTGAAGCTTTTCGAAGCTTTTGAAGCTTTTTTGGCAGCGGCCTTGTTGTCTTGCAGGTATCGTGTGTTTTTCTGCACATATCAAACTAGTTTACATCCCACTATCTCTGGTATTAATTTGTTTTTCAGCTTAAATCCTAAATTAAGCAAATTGTTCATGCCAAACTGAACCTCTGAAGCTCTAAAACATCACTTTTAAACTGCTTATGAGCTTTTTTGTGGTTCCAGATCTCTAAAAATACCCAAAAGTCATATTTCAAAGATGTAATATTACCAATATTTCCATGTGCTGATGTGGTAATCACTGACCTCCTCAGGATGTTCTTTTTCTGTCTCTTTTTCCACATCCGAACATCCCAAATTCGCTCCTACTTTCGAAGCTTTTGAAGCTTTTTTTGAAGCCTTTTTTGGCAGCGGCCCTGTTGTCTTGCAGGTATCATGGCTCCATCTGTTTTTAGGCACCTATCAAACATTCATGCATGTCCCATTTTAGGGTTAAGAATTCAGATTTCCTGTTTCTGTGTTAATCCAACCTATGGGGCTTTTGGAAAACCAAGTAGCAGAAAGTATGACTCATCCAGACGCCAGAGAATTGTCCTCATTAATTATTAATACCCTTGGCAGTTATGAACTAAAAAAGGGAAGTGGAGGGGAGGGGGGGCATGAATCTGATACGTCCGCCCCCTCTCTCTGTCTCTTCCCCATCTTTCCTCCTTCCTCTGTCAAATTGTCCATCACACCGCTCCGTAATAGAGCAGAAATATCATTTGGATAGTTAAAAAAAAGACTCAAATTGGCTGGAAAAGTGTCTCTTCAGCCCAGCGTTTTACTGCAGTGACTTGGCTCCTGTGCAGGGTTCTGTTCCTGGAAGCTGCAGGGGTCCTTCAGGGGCTGCCATGGCGTCGCTGGAAATGGGAGAAATATTTTAATTTCACTGTAATCTAACTAGCTAAACATTAATGCAATGATAGAAAATGCACAATCAGACTGATGGTTGTTTTCTCTGTCCTCTCTGCTGTTATCAGGGACACTTCTGTCACTCCTGGAACTGTAAAAACATCTCCGTTGTGCCAAAGAGTGAGCTCTTATCTGATGGGGTTGTGCGGTGAAATGCTCGTGTGACTGCAGAGGAAAATGTTTGGGAAGTCGTGGTGGAATTGCAGGTGGCATGCATGGTGTTTGTGTTGGCCACTAGGGGCGCTGTGGGCTAAGAACACAGCAGAGAGTGGGATGTGTGAGTGGACTGCTGGCTGCAGGCACAAGACTTTTATTCATTCTGTTTGCAGGATTGTCTTAACTTTGCCTCTTTTTTGTGCATTTAAATAGAAAGAGCATTTTAGGGTTAGGGTTAGAAAAAGAGAGAGTGAACCCTAATCCTAACCCCAGGCTTATTTTATGCAAGTCCAGTCTATTTTGCACTGCATGCAAGCAAGGTTATAATAGTTTTGGATTTTTTATTAGTTTTAGTTTTAACCCATAACAACCCACAGTGACACTGTGTAACAAACACTTTAAATCTTTTAGAATCTCTCATATTCAGCTTTTTGCTTCACATTAACTCATTAAATATCTAAGTGACTCATACTCAACACCCTGGCGACTGACTGGACACAGAAATAAAAAAAAAAAAGAAAAATAATTTGTTGTTAAACAGCACTATAAATGTCACAATTTTAATATATGTTGTGGAGATGCAGAGAAAAAGGCAAATTGTGTTTATGTAAGGTGTAAAGGTGTCAAGTTTATTTATATTGAAATAAGTTAAGTTGAAAATAATAAAAATAAATACTGTAAATGCCCAATGTGACATATATGTCACATCACAGATCATAACACATCATAAATGTGTTCTATGCTTGGTCTGTGGTATATCCCCCATAATTTTAATTTCAGGATAAATAGGTCTGGGTTCTTATGGGTTAACTCTCGTTTTTATTTTTATTTTTATTTCAGTTAACTAAAATGTTTTTTCAATTCTAGTTTTTCGTTATTTTGTTAGTTTTTGTTAACTATAATAACCTTGCATGCAAGTATATTTTACTCACCTTTTCACCAGTTCTTTTCTTCTTGATTGGTGCTGGATTACTTTGTCTGCCATTCAACACAAATTTAGAACACACACCTGGAAAAAACAAGCTTTTTTTTACTTTGGCTCCCAACTTTTACTTACTTAAGTAAAAGTACTAATACCACACTGTGAAAAAATGTCAGAAAGTCAGATTTCGAAGGTGTAATATTTCCATGTGTTAATGTAGCTTCATTTATATTCCTCTGCAGGTTTTTTTTCCCCTCTCTTTATGATTTATTCACAAGTGAAAGCACCAAATTTGCTCGTATTTATTACATTTTTGAAACCTTTCGTGGCATTGTTGGAAGAAGTGTTCAGATCCATTACTCAACGAAAAGTAATAATACCACACTGTGAAATGACTCCACTACAAGTAAAAGTCCTGCATTCAAAACAACCTGAAGTAAAAGTACAAACGTATCAGCATCAAAATGTACTTAAAGTATCAAAAGTAAAAAGACTTGTTATGCTTTTGATTTTTCATTTGTTTTAGTTTTTTTTTTTTCGTTTTCAAATTCAGTTAGTTTTAATTCGTTTTTAAAAGTGTGTTTGCTAGTTTTAATTAGTTTTAATTATTTTGGAAAATGCTTAGTTTTAGTTTATTTGTAATGGGGGATTTGTTGGGTGTCAGATTCAGAAAGTTCCCAATAAATCTTGCCTTTATTTCCTTTTATTGTCCATCTCAGCCCCAATAAGTTTATTAAGTCATAAAACCAGATAGATGAAATAGATTTCATATCAAACAAAAAGGTTTACGTATGAAAAAAGTTGACATAGTGAAAATATCCTTCATTTTCTTCTTTAATTTTCACTGAGTTATCTTTTTTTTTTAAACTCTCGTTTTTATTTTTATTTTCAGTTAACTAAAATGTTTTTTCAATTCTAGTTTGTTAGTTTTTGTCAACGATAATAACCTTGTATGCAAGTATATTTTACTCACTTTTTCATCAGTTCTTTTCTTCTTGATTGGTGCTGGATTACTTCGTCTGCCATTCAACACAAATTTAGAACACACACCTAGAAAAAACAAGCTTTATTTCCTTGGCTCCCAATCTTTACTTACTTCAGTAAAAGTACTAATACCACACACATTTTATTGACATTTCCCAAAGCTGCATTCTGTTTTTATTGGTGTTTTTAATCTTGAATTTAAAGGATATGTTTGTAAGTGCATGCACACCTTTCATAATTCTGCTATTGTGCACCATTTTCAAATGCATGCTGTGCAGCATCAGCATCAGAATTTGTTTTTCTGCATTTCCAGGCACCATTGATTTCCACTCATTTCTGCAATGTAGACATATCATTAAGCAACACTAACACTAACTACTGACACCTGACTGCGTTGTGTTTTCCATCACAGTGAACTTTAAGTCTGTGTTTATTTTTGTGGTGCAGTTTGAAGGAGTTCTCCACCACTTTAACACATGAAGGTCAGTTTATGTGTCGCTGCTGAACCTGTAGAACCTGTTGGATGATGTCAGCTGTGGTCTCTGAAGGAGCTTTGTTCAAGTCTGACAAAACAAGAGACTCCAGTCAAGGACTTACTGAGTTTGTAGGACGAGGATATTTACCAGCCAGGAGGATGAACAAAACATCATCAAGCTGCATTGTGGGAAATGTAGGATCAATGCAAATTAAATCAGGCTGGTTTTAAAACTCAGAACAACATTTCTATACTGCACTGCAAAAACCAACTGACAAAAAAAAAGAAATAAATAATTAGAATTAAGCAAATACATGCTTGAAACAAGTTAGATTATCTGCCAGTGCACTAAGTAAATTTTCTTTGTAAGAATTCTTTAAATAAGTAAAATATCTCGGCACTTGAAAACCAATGATATGTTGAAATAAGTCCAAATATACTTATTTTTCAGCAGCAATAACTTGAAGCGAGCACGTTTTGGTGCATAGAAAATGCTTTTGAAATATCATTCCAACTACATGCAACTAAAACTCATCATATTCAACAGTTGAATAACTTGAAAAGCATGAAAAAGCTCACAATGTCAATCCTAAAAAGAAGTCTTTAAACAATAAGATATTTACAAAAGCACATGATAATCTTGTCGAGTGGAAATTATCTGTCCATGCAGCAAGATCATTTCCCTCAGAGTTTTAGTGTTTTTATCTTGTTTTTTTAGACAACACTTTTTCCAGTGCAGAGCAAAAGGTTAAAGGCTAGTTTGAAGAATCTAAATTATAAAACATTTAACATGTTTTTTACTACAAAATTCCATAAGTGTTCCATCATAGTTTTGATGTCTTTAATATTAATCTACATTGCAGAAAATATAATAAAAACAAATAAAAACCATTGAATGAGAAGGTACGTCCAAACTTTTGACTGGTACTGTACAGTCATGGAAAAAATATTAGATCACCCATGTTTTCTTCAATTTGTTGTTCATTTTAATGCCTGGTACAACTAAAGCTACATTTCTTTGGACACATATAATGATAACAACAAAAATAGCTCAGAAGAGATTAATTTAAGAGCTGATATCTACATATTTTCCATGGTTTTCTTTATAATAATTTTGATTATTATCCAGAAAACCATGGAAAATGTCTAGATATAAGCTCTTAAATTAAACTCTTATCAGCTATATTTGTTGTTATCATTATATTTGTCCAAAAAAATGTGGTCTAACAATTTTTTCCATGACTTTTCACATTGAGGTTTATACTCATGATGGAACCATTGACTCCCATGCTTCTCTCTGGTTACATGTTTGTGTTCTTTGCTGTAATTACAGTTCCTCTTTGACACCACCTTATTAAGCTCCGGTGGCCCGATGCCTGCTGAAAGCCAACAAAGTGCTCAGGAATGGTACCGGAGCATTTTTGGCATCCGCCGCAGACAAGCGGCCATTTGAGGCGGGATGAAAGGGGACGGCATCTCCCCGGTTACCGCAAATTACTCAATGCATCCCCAATGAGAGGGAAACAATGGCTCTCCTCCCTACCAGCTGCTTCATTAAACGTGGACAAATCCACCAGTGCTGCTCTGTTGTCGCTACTTGGCTGCCATTTTAACAGCATTTAGCGAGAGCCGAGCGGAGGAAAGCTCCCGTCACCTCTCTGCTGAGGCCATCACAGCCTCAGGGAGTCAACGATTCAAAAACACAAGGATTTGCATGAGTTTCAACAGAGGCACACCTCCTTTACACAAGACTGCTTCTCAGTGAGGTGCTGAAATCCTCTTTTTTGGCTTTAATTTAATGCAGCCACATATTTAAGAGTTTCACAGCCCCTCCAGAGCTTTTTTGGCTACATGTCCACCCTATTAACCCTTTGGAGTTTTGGGGCTATTTTGTCGGTTTTTGACTCCTTTTTATTCTGCCTGTATAAACCACTTAAAAATCTTTACCATGATGTTTTGGTACCATTGTTTTCAGCACAACCTCAGCTATATGACCTGATTATTATTTTGATTTTGACTTACTGGATCAACATTTTGAACACAAAAAACACACATGAAACACACACAAAAACACATGAAAACACACATAAAACACACACAAAAACATAAAACACACACAAAAAACACATAAAAACACACACAAAAACACATAAAAATATGCATAAAACACACACAAAAAACACATAAAAACACAAAAAAACAGCAATTACAAAAAAACACACAAAAAAACTGTAAACACAAAACATTAAAATGCTGAATGCACCCTGCAAAATTAGGAAAATCTCTGCAAAAAAAGTAAAATCATGTTACTACACTTGGTCATGGTGTTTTTTTTTTTACCTTTGCTGAAAAAGAGTTGATGCATTAAATTGGACATGGAAACTTCTGGAAAAGCCAAAACTATAGAGAAAATCTGACAGCAGGGCTCGTTTTTACGTCATAACGTCATGAAGAAGTCGAGCTCCGGTGCTTTCGTGGACTCCAGAGGGTTAAATTACTTTAATTTCCCATTGAAATTCTGTCTTTGAATACTCTTTTTTTTTGCACCAGCCTGGTCTGACAGTGATAATGAGTTCCTCGCCAAAATGAGATATCTGAAATTTAAAAAAGTGACACCTGCTCTCACATAATAATTGAGAGAGTTAAAGTAAAAGGCAGTATTCACTGACACCATTATAACTCGTCTCCGAGGCTAATACACAGTTTTATTTTGTCTTTGCTCTGAGGAGTGAACCTCACTTCACCTGTGTTGAATCACTGCTGGAGGTTTGTGTTCATTTTTAATACTGAGGTGTAATTAATGGGTCATGTTGGTTCTTATTCATGGACGAGTTGGGTTTGAATGTTTTGAGTGAAGACTGAACAACTGAGACAAATGAGCCAAATCAGTGTGGATATAAAGGGTTTTTATGGAACAATGTTACATAAGCATGAACGTCAGTTATTATTGTTGGGCAGCTAACCTCAAAATGTTAACAATTCAAGGTTAATTTTGAGGTTAAGTTGTAATTGTGTACACTGAAAACAGCATAAATTAAACACTCCCACTGCCAGCCCTGTAAACTGTGTCTTAATGTATAAAACATGTACAAACTGACATCTTTAAACTTTAAATCTTCAACCTTTTAGCTGCTTCATGCCCACAGTCCACCTACACGTTTTCACTTACAGATGCAACTCAATACATTAGATCATGGGTCTCAAACTTGCGGTCCGCTGGCCAATTGTGGCCCTTGTGATGATATTTTGTGGCCCTCACCTTGATTTGAAAGTTTATGTGAGTTTTATATGAATGGGACTTTACTGTGTTGTGTGTGGAAGGTCCATTTAATTACTTTTTTTGGTAATTTTGTGTCTTTTTTTAGTAATTTTGTGGCTTTTTTTGGTAATTTTGTGGGTTTTTAAAAAAAATGTCTTTTTTTATAATTTTGTGTCCTTTTTTTGGTAATTCTGTGTCTTTTTTGGGTCATTTTGTGTCTTTTTTTAAATAATGTTGTGTCTTTTGTGGTATTCCTGTGTATTTTTTGGTCATTTTGTGTTTTTTTTTAAAGTAATTTAGTGTTTTTTCAGTTATTTTGTGTCTTTTTTTGGTCATTTTGATAAAGCCTCCAGGCCCCAGGTAATTTGAGTTTGAGACCCCTGGATTAGAATGTGATGGAAAAGCCCTTTTCGACCAACATGGACCTAGTTCTTTTCCTGTGCTGGTTCACAGTTGGTTCAACGTGCAAACCTCAGAACCTGTTTGCTTTTCCACTCGAGAGTCACGTCATTAAGTCACTGCAGACGTCTGGAAACGTCTCCGCCCTCCGCGACTATAATAACAACAAATACAAATAAATGAATGATACACGTCATGATAATCCCGCCCCTTAGCCTCTGACTTAAGTGGTTCATTATTCAAGACCATTAAAGAGTCGGTGCCGCTCTGGAACCAGTTTTTACTGGCTGAGAGCCGGTTCTTTGGCAGTCAAAAAGCGAGGAACTGGTTCAAGATTAGGCACCGGCTCTGGACCGGCCCTGGAACTGCCTTGGTTGAAAAGAGGAATCAGTGAAGCAGCATGCAGGACCCTGTTACTAGCTGACATGAATGGAATGCAGCCATTTTTTAGTTTATCCAATACACAGCTTATTTTTATGCTATGGAAAGCTGATTGTGTAAACCTTACTGAAACCGGACTAAGATTCTAATCAGCAGGACTCACTGGAAACACCTGTGTGTGTGTGTGTGTGTGTGTGTGTGTGTGTGTGTGTGTGTGTTCTTGTACTTTCTACATAGTGGGGACCAGAACACGTTTTTAACCAACAGAGTGAGGACCTTTTTGCAAAGTGAGGACATTTCGGCAGGTCCTCAATTCTTTAAAAACTTTTTGAGATTTCAGACTTTGTTTTAAGGGTTAAAGGTTACATGATAATGACAATTAACTGAAACTGTATTGTGTGGTTACAAACTACCTCAAATTATAGTGAAAATGTCTTTTATTTTCACTATAATACTTTGTCAACTTTTTTCATACATAATAAGGATGGATAAGACAAAGTAAATAAAGGCAAAATTCACTGTGACCTCTTTTAATCTCCCACCCAACAAATACCCCATTACAAACAACTAAAACTAATAAAAACTAAACTAAAACTAAAGCATTAAAAAAAAAAAATACTAAACAAAAACTAGTAAACTCGCTCTAAAAACTAATTAAAACTAACTGAATTTGAAAACAAAAAATCACAACTAAATTAAAACTAAAACTAATGGAAAATCTTGCAAGGGAATTCACTGTTCCAATGAGGGTCCTCACACCGATAGAAGTACAAGAATGTGTGTGTGTGTGTGTGTGTGTGTGTGTGTGTGTGTGTGTGTGTGTGTGTGTGTGTGTACAGAGCCCTTAACACCCCTCCTAATCGTCTCTGACAGATGCATGTCATGTGGGACACTGACAGCTATCTTGTGACTTCAGGTTGACTCTAGTTGAAACTGCATATTTAAGTACCATTATTATTAAGTATGATGTAAAACTGAGCATGTATTGCCTTCCGGTGAGAAATGCCCAAATGTATATTAGATCAGCAAAAAGTAAAAAAAAAAAAAATAGTTTTTAAAGGGCCAAGCTCCAAAGCCAACATGGAACTGCCTTTGATAGGCATTCTTTCTAACGGCCAGCAGGGGGCGACTCCACTGATTGCAAAAATAAGTCAGTTGTACCTAAGTCAATAGGAAAATGTCCCTACTTGTCGAACAGTCGAACATAAAAGATGCTGACTAAGAAGAACTATCTTATCAGACAAAAAATAAGCATATATCCCCTTGATCTAAGATATTTAATCTGACTTAGATTTCAGTTTTTGCAGTGTATTGTATCAAGTCATTGCCAACTTAATGTTACAAACAAATTGGTGCATGTTTTCTGATTTGTTCCTGGAGCTTTACACCACAATCTGAGTTCTCCATTTCCTTTGTGCAGTGCATTGTTGGAAAACAATGCACTTCAACAGCACCGCCAGACATGGAAAACAGTGAAAACACATTCTGACTTCATTAAGCATGCTTGGTTTTGTCCCTTTTACACAGAGTGTCAGTGTAGTGTATGTTTATTTGTTTTGTTCAGTGCATTGTAATGGTAGATGGAATAGTACATGGGTTTATTTCATTTCATATCAAATGGAAAAAAAACAATTATCATAATTACTATGCAGTGTGTAATTGGAAAACAGTCATGGTTTCATTTTTTGAAGGTGTTCTTTTAAAATTCTATTTAGCTTGAACAGACTGAATGTCATCCAGCCTGCGTCCTGCATCTTCTGTTTTCGTTTGCATCATAATGATTATTTGTCTTCGTGCTAAGAAGAGGAAGACAAGGTATACAGATCATTAGGCTGAGTAAATATATCAATATTAGATTCATATAAATCTGTCATCCGTCAATCCGTACATTGGGTTTCGTGTTTGAGAATAGGGAATGGTTCCATTTGTGATAACAAGCTTTACTTTGAACTCTATGGAGTCTGGGGCTATTTAGTTCATTTCTGAATCCTTTTCATCCTGCCTGAATACATCACTTAAAAATGTTTAAATGCCATGTTGGTATATTTTTTCACATATATGACCTGATAATAATGGATTTTTTATTCTGACTTACTGGATCAACATTTGGAAACAAAAAGACACAAAGAAAAACCAAGATAAATGTGATCATTTTGTATGTATTTTTTTATTAATTGTGTCTTTTTTTGGTAATTTTGTGTCTTTTTTGTCCATTTTGTGCTTTTTTCATCATTTTGTTTCTTCTTTTTGTCATTTTGTGTCTTCTGTGGTTTTTTGGGGTCATGTTGTGTCTTTTTTTGGTCATTTTGTGTCTTTTTTTGGTCATTTTGTGTCTTTTTTGTCCATTTTGGCATTTTTTTTGTCATTTTGTTTCTTCTTTTTGTCATTTTGTGTGTTTTGTGGGTTTTTTGTGTCATTTTGTGTCTTTTTTTTTCTTTTTGTGTCTTTTCTGGTCATTTTGTGTCTTTTCTTAGTCATTTTGTGTCGTTTTTGTCATTTTGTGTCTTTTTTTGTGTGTCCTTTAGTCCAACATGAAATATTATTTTGTATGTTCTTTGAAGTCATGATTTGGTGCTTCTGGTGACTCAGAGGGTTAATCAGATGATAAGGGAAATGTCCTGCGGATGCGCTGGGACACATAATCAGTGATGTAACCTGAGGCGGCTGTTTGGGTTCAACATCAGACACCCTCACTCATTCACCCTCATTTTTTAGGGTTCTAACTGCAAACACTGCTGGGTATAGTGGTTCAGTAAACAGTATGGGAACATAGGGTTAAGGGGACCTAGGGCTGAGGGAACATAGGGTTGAGGGAACATAAGGCTGAGGGAACATAGAGCTGAGGGAACATAGGGCTGAGGGAACATAGAGCTGAGGGAACATAGAGCTGAGGGAACATAAGACTGAGGGAACATAGGACTGAGGGAACATCAAACTGAGGGAACATAGGGTTGAGGGAAAATGGAGCTGAGGGAACATAGGGCTGAGGGAACATAGAGCTGATGGAACATAAGACTGAGGGAACATAAGACTGAGGGAACATAGGACTGAGGGAACATCAGACTGAGGGAACATAGGACTGAGGGAACATAGGGCTGAGGGAACAGAGCTGAGGGAACATAGGGCTGAGGGAACAGAGCTGAGGGAACATAGAGCTAAGGGAACATAGAGCTGAGGGAACATAGAGCTAAGGGAACATAGGGCTGAGGGAACATAGGGCTGAGGGAACAGAGCTGAGGGAACATAGGGCTGAGGGAACATAGGGCTGAGGGAACAGAGCTGAGGGAACATAGGGCTGAGGGAACATAGGGCTGAGGGAACATAGAGCTAAGGGAACATAAGGCTGAGGGAACATAGGGCTGAGGGAACAGAGCTGAGGGAACATAGGGCTGAGGGAACATAGAGCTGAGGGAACATAGGGCTGAGGGAACAGAGCTGAGGGAACATAGGGCTGAGGGAACAGAGCTGAGGGAACATAGAGCTAAGGGAACATAGAGCTGAGGGAACATAGGGCTGAGGGAACATAGAGCTAAGGGAACATAGAGCTAAGGGAACATAGGGCTGAGGGAACATAGTGTTGAGGGAACGTATCGCTGAAACATAGAAACTCTGCACAGTAAGTAGCACATGCTGCCTTCAGGAACGTATTGTATTGAAGTAAAAGTGAGTACTCAAACAAAGTACCATTAACTCAAAAATACACTTTGGAAAAGTACTCAGTGTACTTAGCTACTTCACACCTCTGAAGCTTCGAATCACAGTCATTTTGAATCATCACACTGAAGCAGCCAACAGCCTTGAAAGTCATTAAAACCCTTATAATCTCAAAGATGAGCCTTGAAAATCATTGTTAAACCAATTCATGTTAGCCGGGCAGCGGCTCCATGTGTAACACATCCGAAGCCCGGGCTGTGATTAATGTGCTGCCGGTTCCTCTGGGTGCAAACCTACACCTGTTTCTATTTTATTACATTGATCTATGAGAGATCAATGAAGGCGGGGGAACAATTGCAGACAAGTAGAGGAGACATAGCGAGACCTTTGGGACTGCCCCTAGAGGTTGTTTGTGTGTATGTGTGTGAATCTGTTTTCCTGTGCTGACATCTCAGGGGACGACATCAGAGGCTTTTCCTTTCTCTTTCCTGCGCTAATCAATAGCTCATATTTTATCATGAAATCCGAGCTCCCTTGGTAATATTAGATATGTTTCATTCAAGAAATCTGGATATAAATTACATAGGTGATTCTCATGAACATGGTGCAGCTCATAGCAAAAAATCCAAGAGCATTGAATACATATTTGTAATTTCTTTGACCCTTTATAACATATACAATCTAAAGTCACTGTTCAATATGAATTTACAATCTATTTGAATTTTTTTAATGTATTTTCTGATATTTTTAGACACTGTGAGCAACAAAATGAATTACCGTAACACATTTTAAAATAGAAATAAAAAACAACTAATGTTTTTTGGGTTTTTTTTCTATGGCAAGCACTTTAATATGCTCAAGGGTAGCTGGTATCACCAAAATGTATTTTATTAAAATATACACATATTTTAATGCAAACGATTTTATCATTAATGTAACATCTAACCATTTTTTCTCATCAATTTTCATTCAGATTTTGTTCTTTATACATTGTTAAAAACAATTATATTTGACTATATTCTGTTAAAATATACATTTTCAAACAAATGTATATTTATTTTTAGAAAGTTTATTAAATATTTATTGTATATAAGTGTGGGGAAAACCATGACATTTTTACCTGGACGCATTACGGTGAATGAATTTGTTAATCCAAAATATGTTCAAAAATATAGAAAATATTATTTTAGCACAAAACAATGAATTGTGCCTCATTATGGCTATATTGTTCATTCATATAGAAGTGAAATATATTTAGTTTAATAAAGTGTGTCCTTATAGTCTTCACAGACAGAACTTAGAATGGCTTCATGAGAATCACCCATATATTATCTTTGCTGCTTGCTATCAGTTATAACAACAGTTAAACAAATTAACGCATTTTAATCGCACTTATTTTTGCACCGCGGAACGTTTCTCACTGGATGAGTTTCAGGCGGACCGATTATACTGGAGCACCAACTAGCGTTGATGAGTTGAGACAACAACAAACCACAGTGAACATGAAGGAAGAAGCTGATGAGACCTTTGGTTGGCCCCGTGGATGATGGGACATTTAGTTACTAAAAACCAACGGATGGAAGCGTCCATAAGAGCATGGTTGTGTTGCTATGCAACAAGGAATTCACATATCACCGCAGCACATCCAGCCTCAAGTATCACCTCAATGCTAAACAAATAGCAGCTAGCGGCTAGTGTGCTAGCTAGCGTGGATTGTGTTTTACTTAAAAAACCAAAGTATTATAATTTACAGAAGGTCTACCTACCTATAGGCTACCTGGATTTATGAAATGTACTATATTTATAAATATGCTATTGCTACACTTAATGGCAAAACTTGCACTGGTCTGTTGGACTTGAACAAAAATAAAAAATATTTTTGTTGCTTAAGCTTATGTATTCAGTCATTATTCAATGGTATACTAAAAATCCATGTGAAAAAAATTACTTCTCACTGTTCTCAGGTCAAATATTTATATGCGATTAAAATGCGATTAATTTCGATTAATTAATTACAAAGCCTCTAATTAATTAGATTATTTTTTTTAATCGAGTCTCGGCCCTAATTTTTATATTTCTAGAAACAGCTTCAAAAGGTAAATAGTATGTTCTGCAGGTTTTATGATTGACAGGTGACCTCTAATGACTGAAACTCTTGGGATAGCACCTTAAACCGTCCGCGGTTACAGCTGCAATCATCCCTCTTCCTTTCTCCCGGCCTGCCAATCTGTCTTGTTTGCCTTTCTTTCCATCCATCCATCGTCTCATTTCCCAGTCTTTTCTCTTTGCTGTACCTGAGCTGAATTATGATCCGTAGTCTTCGCTGATACATTGTGATTGATTGGGCTTTCCAGCTAACTAATGAATTGGCCCCTCAAGGACATGTAGCGGGCCAGCTTTGGTATTAATGTGGACTCTGCTGAAGGCAGCTCAAAGACTCCTGACACCACAGATTTAGCGCTTACAGTGTTTATTTGGATTTGGCTTTAGCGCTCGGTTTGTTGGGTTTAATTTTTTAAATAGCTACCAATTGCATTTCTAATAGCTTTATGCATATTGTCTCATAGAGACATGCAGCAGGGGAATGATGGTCTGTCTTTTTTTTTGTGATGATATGGAAAATACTGTTTTAATACACAGCAGTAAAGTATTGAGTGCAACATTTAATTTTCCTTCCATAGGGTTAAAATGGTTGATGTGCTGTGTGTGTGTATATGTATAATCAATATTTTTATATTAACAGTGCATTAAATGTACAATGTGTCCATTATAATCTCTGACCGCCAGAGGATTATCAGAGTCCTGCAGTTCTCACAGTTCAGATCATACAAACTCAGTTGATACGATGAATTTTGGACAAATAATGAAGCAGACAACAACTAAAACATCTCTCTGACCAAAATGACCAAAAAATTACATACAATTAAGCAGAAAAGGACTCAGATTGACCACAAAATGACAAAAAATGACCACAAAAAGACACAAATTGACCCAAAAAAAGAAATAAAATGACCAAAAAAAGACACAAAATGACAAAAAAAAGACATGAAATTACCAAAAAGACTCAAACATATGAACACTTTAACACAGTGGAGACAGGGCTGACTTCCAAAATGATTTGGTGACACCCAGAAATCATCTTGCGACCCCAATTGGGGTCGGGACCCCAAGGTTGAGAATAGCTGCTCTAGCTTACTTAGTTAGCTAGTAGATTCAACAGTTCCAAAAATGTTTTCGTAAATAGATTTGGTGATTTGTTTGTGTTGATTACTGATTGAAACTCAGTTGGATGTGAATCAGAACCCAACACTTGGATGGTCTGATGTGTTCATAGCTAGCTCTGCTGCTCCTTATAGCTAAAACACTTATATTAATGCAGCATTAAATGACTAAAGAGACTCTTTAGAGCACTCACATAATTGCCTTTAACCACATGTTTGCATGCACATAATGATTAGTTTGCATATCCAGTGTTGATTTGGAGCATTGGTTATAGGCCTCCTCAGTAATTAACCCTCTGGAGTCACCAAAAATGCAGGCAAATTACATTTTCATGATGTCACAATGTAAAAACTAAACAGTGTTGAGCCCCGTTAGCTTCTTAAAAAAAGTACTGGTTTGAAACTCCATGAGGCCAGTTTTTGTTTGATGATGATCGGCCAAGTAAACTGGAGATAAGGTCAAATATATTTAGTATAAAATATATAACTAGATGTTTTCCTCATTTACCTCTTATTGTCAGGCAGTTTAGGACCAGATTTGAGAAGAATGTCTTCAAATTTTTGATGGGAGCCACTTCATTAAGATGGCGGATTAGAGATGGCAACCATATAAAGTCTATGAGAACCAATTTGTCTTTCAAGCCACTTAGAAGGTCAATCTTGGTGTCAAAATATACATTTTCTGGGTCAAGGAATCTATTTAAGCTATTAAGAATATTACTAGATGACTATTTGATCAAATAGTATGTAGATTTTCAGACTACATGCACTGTATTTGACCTGTATTAATATATGTCCAACCGCTTAGGAACTGAGTTGAAAATTATGTAAAAACATGGCCAAAATGATCATGTCTATTGATCAAATAATTATCTAGTTATATTCTTAATAGCTTTAAATGATTCCTTGACCCAGAAAATGTAGATTTTGACACCAAGATTGACCTTCTAAAGATATCTTGAAGATAAATTGGTTCTCATAGATTTTATATGGCTGCAATCTCCGATCTGCAATCTTGATGAATTGGCTCCCACCAAAAATGTAAACTTATGGTGATGGAGAGGATGTGGAAAAAATGTGGTACTTTTGTCCAGCCTGTCCCCTTTATTTTGCTAAGCTGCCTGACTATTTCTTACATGCAGAGGTCATTTTATTTTTCAATTTAGGGACCAAATTATGGAATACCTTTTCCCATCTGGCAAAGGACTCCATCTCTTTAAAATGTTTCAAAAGATGTCTAAAAGCTCATTTAACTGCTGTTTTAAAATTCTAATTCACACACAAATACACTTTTTTTGCTATTGTCATTGTAACTTGTTGATGTTTTACATATGTTTTTTATTATCAGTTTATTACTTTCTAATAACTATGACATTTTTTGGTGGAGGCTTTAAATAAGCCCATCTGGGTTTTCTGCCTCTCCCTGCACTTTACACTATATGTTATCTTTGTCATTTTATCTCATTCTAAGTGTGCAAATAAAATAAACCTAAACTATTATATGTTATATTTGTAACCTGTGTTCACACCTGTGTAAAGTTCTTTATTGAGCATAATTGTGTGATAATAATTTGTTTCTTTTGGGTTAAAAATGTTGATCCAGAGAAAAAAATATTTTCAGGTCACATCAGGTGAGGTAGCATTGTAACATTTTTATTTTAATGGTAATACTCATAAGACAAAGTGTCAACACTTATATCCACAATATGTAAGTAAGCCCATAAACACTATATATCAGAATATTGGCCTATATCTGAGTATTTGACCAATATTTTACCAACTCCTGCAAGTCTGCACCACAAAGTGAGCCTGAGATTAGAAACATGTTTTAATTTCCAGCTTTAATGCAGTCAACGTGTTGTTAAAAGTGATGCAACAAACCACCCAAAATTTAAAAAAAAAAATGATTTAACATGATTCAAAAAGCGACAGAATGAGTCACTGTGACATTATCCCAGTGCTAGATTTCGCTCCCCTGAACCGTCTATTTTATCCTGCACTGCTCTGATACATCAAAATATTTTATGCATTCATCATCTGTTTCTATGTGTTTATTTCATTACCAGAGCGCAAACTGAATCAGCACCTGCTGTGATGGTTGGTCATGCACAAACAAGTGTGTGGCTCTAAAAATACTATGAGGAGTAGATGCTTTTCAGTCAATTTAACGAGGCTTTTACAGCGTGTGACATATTTTGGCGTGCTGCAATTGAACACATTAAATGTTATCGGTCAGAAGCAGAAACCACAGTGTGAGGACGGTAAACATAGTGATTTTTTTCTCCTGCGTCGTATGATGTCAATGCTAGAAAACATTTATCAACGCCCATACATGCCGCTGAGTATTGATGAGACATTTTTCAAGCGATGAAGTGGAATATGGATCTGTGACGTATACATTGGAGCATATGGAGACAAATGGAGATGGAGATCAATGTTAAAATGCGTCTTGTTTGGAGTCAGAGTCGAGTCTGTCAGTCACTCCTCCGACTGCAGACCAGGAGAGTTTGCAGCACCTTCAATATTTGTTTCTGCTGCGTGTCTATTCCATCATTGTTTGGTTTTCATATTCAGAATGTCACATTAATAATGCCAAGGGGGAAGATATTGATTTGTGCAAGGAAACTGTGGCAAACAAAACCTCGCATGGGACTGGAATAACAACACAGCCGCTAATTTATTTATTTATTTTGTTGAAAATAATTACATGTGTATTTATTTTTCGAGCTGAGATAACATATTGATTTGCATAGATATGAAGAACATTTCAGCCTCTGGTATATTATGAGAAGTAAGACTCACAGTTTATCAGAAGAAACTGGACAAAATTGTTGTGATTTTAGAGATTCTAATGTGTTTTACCACAATATGTGTATAAGTTTTATTTAACCCTCGGACCCCCAACAAGCTGTTTCAGGGCTTTTTCTTGTTGTTGCTCTTTTTACATTTTACTCACTGTGACCTTGTGTTTCACTGCAATCTCAAATTACATAAGATTAAGCAAAAAAGGACTCAAATTGACCACAAAATGACAAAAAATGACCACAAAAATACACAAGGTGACCATAAAAGACACAAAATGACCAAAAAAGACACAAATGGCCATAAAAAGAAACAAAATGACCAATAAAATGACACAAAATTACAAAAAAATGACTTAAAGTGACCAAAAAAAGGAATCAAAATGACCAAATAAGACACAAATTAACCACAAAATTATTTAAAAAAAAAGACACAAAATGACCAAAAATACAAAAATAACCTTTTTTTTTAACCCTCGGACCCCCAACAAGCTGTTTCAGGGCTTTTTCTTGTTGTAGCTCTTTTTACACTTTACTCACTGTGACCTTGTGTTTCACTGCAGTCTCTGTGGAATCAGCACAATCATGGCTAGAAGTGGGAACAACTCAAAACTCATTATAACTGTGTCCAGAATACCACAGTTATACGCTGAAAAAAGAGATTTTTTGGCCCTGTAATTATTATTTCAATCATCTATATAAATTCTACAAAGAAATACAAATTCAGTGCTTTTACTTTAAAACAGCAGTTTTCATGTAGTGCATTACTTAGTGATTGTTTGTTATTATGTGTCCTCAGTTTTGTATGTAAATTGAATCGTTCATTCCAAGTAATATTCACTAAACCAGTTCATTGGCTTCATTAGTTGATATTTCCAAGTAAAATGTAATTGAGGGACATCAGTGAATCTGCAATTTACTTGTGTATTTTCATTAAAATAAGTGGTTCTATTCAATAAATATTACTCAGAAACAGCCTGAGTAAAGATTTCAAACACTTTCTGTGTGGAAAAACTTGCCTAGTTTTTTTTTTAAGTAAATGTCACTCCAATTTTTTTCAGTGTATGACATAAATCCTAAAAATGTAAAAAACGCAAGTTGAATTTCTCTTAATAAAATGGAAGTTATATATATCCAACCCTTTTTCAAGTACAAACAAGTGTCATGAGTATTGGGGGGAAAACTAGGTCACTATGTTCTGTAAATAATGATTTACAACCTCTCCTGTCCTCTCCTCTCAGCTCTGTGTAAACAACCTGCGGTTCCGTCTGATTTTCAGTGAATAATTGTGATGGGACAGTTCGTCTCAGCAGAGTCAAAGTTGGTAACCTGTGATGCATTCAAGGACTGTCGGAAAGTTAATATTTCAATGTTAATGCCTGTTTTTACAGTTTGTTTCGATAACGAATGGTTTATTTTTAGCAATTTCTTAAAGAAAAGAGCAGCAGAGAGGCAGACGAACAAACATCCTGTAGCCTGACACACAGCCTCAGGGACTAGTTCACTAGATTACTCGACTAATCTAATTTCTTTCGTCAAATTGTCTTTTTTTTGTTTGCTGTTCCCATGCTGAGTTCCCTACTGTTTGTAGTTGTGACTATAGCAGATCCAGCCTTTGATATACAGTATAAATCTTGAATTATATATATATATATATATATATATATATATATATATTTTTTTTTTTTTTTTACATCAGTTAATTCATAGAAGACAAACAAGGTAAAAACTGTTTTTCATGCATTAGTCAATTTTGAGATTTTAGTCTCTTTTGCTTCTATATCTTTAGCGGGAAGAAAACGTTGAAAACACATGTAGGTGTTTATTTTACTGCCTTTTGTCTATGTGTGTGTGTGTGTGTGTGTGTGTGTGTGTTTGTGTGTGTGTGCAGATTTCTCCAAAACATACGAAAAGTTAGCTTTAGAAACTGCCTCATTTGCATATTTAAACATTTTAGAAAACTTGGAATACAAAAACTAACTGTCTTAATGTGAGTAACCAACGGGGCAAGTCTGTGATATCTGCTAGTTACTACTGTTACTGTTTTCTCCTGTAGTGTCAAAATGTATGAAACTGTACAATAAATCTTTAAAGGCTTTTTTTCTCAAGATTACTTTTTCTCAAACTCTGAGCCACAAATGTCAGTCTTGGAATTGCATGAATTGGATATAACTGGAGAGCTGAGACTCTGGTGCCTTCAATGAGCCGATCTTATTCTTGTGTGATGATGTTAGTTACCACGGTAACCAGAGCAGTGCAGTCAGACTTTTTTAAACTTGACCTCAGTGTATAAAATGAGCTGCTGTGATCCTTGATATGAAAGTTTAATGTGAGTTTTATATGAATGGCACTTTACCGTGTTGTGTGTGGAAGGTCCCTTTAATTACTTTTTTGGTAATTTTGTGTGTTTTTTGGTAACTTTGTGTCTTTTTAAAAAATAATATTTTTTTTGTCTTTTTTTTTTTAGTAATTTTGTGTCTTTTTTGTTATTTGTGTCTTTTTTATTTTGTGTCTTTTTAAAGTAATTTAGTGGGGTTTTTTTCAGTAATTTAGTGTCTTTTTTTGGTCATTTTGTGTCTTTTTTAAGTAATTTAGATATTTTCTGTCATTTTGTCTTTCTTTAGTAATTTTGTGTCTTTATTAGGTCATTTTGATACTGCCTCCAGCGGCCCCCAGGTAATTTGAGTTTGAGACCCCTGACCTAGAGCATTCAGAGGGTGTTCAGCTTTCCTACATATATTGACAATAGGGGTTAATCAGCACTTTTTGCAACCAAATCACAGCATGGATTTCTCTATGGTGTTCCTCAAAGTCTTGGCATCTTATGAAAGCATCTTTTTCGAAAATACAGAACCTTTGCAGAGTCAAATCTGAGTGCAGTCTACAAAGAAAAATGTATTTCTAGATGAAAAATTCACTGTTTCAGCCACCGTAGTAGTAATCTGTGAATTTTTCTTTGATTTAAACGTATGATTTCTTTAAAAGATCATCAAAAATACACTGTTCATCATAGAAATAAACTGTAAAAATGGGCATTATCGTAAAAAAAATTGAACTGTCCTGCAGTCTTTGAATAGATCATAGTTTATGAATGTTTCCATTAGAAAAAATAACCACAACAAAGCTTAAAATTGTGATACTACTCAAAATCATCACCAAAATAAATATTTGGAATAAATATGTTTAAAAACATGAAATTTTGTGCTCCTCAGCGACACTGTGAAGCCAAGACTGATACAAATATTCAGTGAAAATCAGACAGAACTAAAAAAGTTTTCACAGAGCAGAGAGGAGAGGACAAGAGTGTATCGCATGTGGTGACCCACTTTCTTCCAATCCTTATGACACTTATGGGCACTTGGAAAAGTGTCTAATATATATATTCCATTTTTCGTTCTTTTTATCAGTCTGGTTCTACTTCTGAGCATCTTTGTGTGCACTAAATGTCTCTGTAAGGGTTAACAGTATGATGGGCTGACCTGGTCTGTGTCAGAACGCCTCAGCAGGGAGCAAACCTGTGAACATTCTGCCACAGATCCCTCTGCTTTCATAACACACAGCCTGTCACAAGATGTGTTTTTTGCATTGTGCTGCATTATGCAACATAACTGTCACCAGTTGAACTAGTTCCACAGTGTACAGTGTGAACAGTGTGAACAGTGAACAGTGTGCCCCATCGCACGGCTGTTTGTTCCGTCAATACTACAGTCATTCCTGCAGGGAGGGGCCACATTTATCTTATCATTATTTTTTATTCCATTGCATAGTTTGCATCTGGTGATGTAATGTGTCTGCATATACGAGTCAATGCATTGGAGTCCACGAAAGCGCCGGAGAACGACTTCTTCATGACGTCACGACTGGAAAACTGTGCAGCATGGAGCCCTGCTGCCAGCTGAACTCTAAAGTTTTGGCTTTTCCCAGAAGTTTCCATGTCCAATTTAGTGTGTCAACTCTTTTACAGCAAAGGTAAAAACACCTCAACCAAGTGTACAGCGGTATTTCCCCTTTTTTTCAAATATTTTCAAATTCTGCAGTGTGCATTCAGAAGTTTTTTTTAATTTTGTTGTGCATTTTTGTGTGTGTGTGTGTGTGTGTTTTTCTTGTGTTTTTTGTCATTTTTTGTGTGCTTTCATGTGTGCTTTTATGTGTGTTTTTGTGTATTATTTGTATGTTTTTGTGTATGTTTTTTGTGTGTTTTTGGTGTATTTTTTTTATGTGTTTTTTGTGTGTTTTTGTGTATTTTGTGGGTGTTTTTTGTAATTTTTTGTGTGTTTTTGGTGTATTTTTATGTGTGTTTTTTGTAATTTTTTTGTGTTTTTTGTGTATTTTTTGTGTGTTTTTATGTGAGTTTTTTGTCATTTTTTGTGTATTTTTTGTGTGTTTTTTTGTCATTTTTTGTGTATTTTTTTTGTCTTTTTTTGTCTTTTTTTTGTGTGTTTTTTGTGTATTTTATGTGTGTTTTTTGTATTTTTTTTGTGTTCAAAATCTTGATCCAGCGAGTCAAAATGAAAAAATGACCAGGTCATATAGGTGAGGTTGTGCTAAAAAAAACAAAAAACCATGAGTGGCTTATACACACAGAATGAAAAGGAGTCAAAATAGCCCAAAGGGTTAACATCTATAGCTCATTATCCGGTGTCGATACTGGCCTTTACAGCGTTCGAACATGAAATGAGAGCAACGTGTGTGAGACAACCGCAGTGTTTCCTTACCTGCAGTGCTTTCATGCTCTCATATTACCATCTCTTATCTCTATTTCTCTCTCTCCAACACCTCTTCTCTCTCCCTCTCTCTCTCTTTCTCTCTCTCTCGCTTGCCAAGCCAGCCGGTGTTGACGATGCACTAGCTGTTGAAAGAGAGTGTGTGCGTGTGTGTGTGTGTGTGTGTGTGTGCGTGCATGTATTTGTGTGTGCTGTTGACAGAGCTGAGAGATTTAATTGACACCCACAGAGAGAATTATACAAGCTTCCAAATGCTCTGTTTGTGTGTGTGTGTGTGTGTGTGTGTATGTGTGTGTGTGTGTGTGTTTTTTCGGCATTTTTGTGTGTGTGTGTGTGTGTGAGTGTGTGTATGCCCACCCATGAAAGCTGTGTGCATGTGAACAGGGTCTCTAGTGTGCATGGAGAGTGTTGTTCTCTGTGTTTTATAGAGGCGGCTCACATTACTGTTTCACTTCTATTCTCCAATGCTCCCTCTTATTCTTCCTCTTCCACTCTTTCCTTCCATCTTTCACTTTCTCTCCGTCCCTCTCAGCTGCAGCTCAGCTCTCTGTTGTGCTGTATAATGAAGATCTTTAATCTATTGTCTTTTTACAACATGCTGCAATACAAACTCGGGGAATTACAACATATCCTGCAAGCTGTTATCGTGCTGCTATCTGCCTCTGTGGGTTGATAAGCATCTGCACTCACACACTACTGCGGCTGTAGTTGTGTAGTTGTGAGGATCATCGGTTGTTGTGCTGCATCACAAGTAAAACGTCCGACATCCAAAGGTTTTTATGGGACGGTCTACTCTGTCGTTTAGGTTGGAGATCTTGTTGGCAAAGTACACTATAAAAAAAGTTTTCTAAAAACAAGATAAAAACACTAAATCTGAGGGAGATGATCTTGCTGCATGGACAGATAATTTCACTTGACAAGATTTATTAAATTAGGATTGTTAAATCTAGAAAAAAGCATGTTGAATGCTTAAAATAAGAAAGTATGAGTTGAAATTATGAGATAAAAGGTCATAATTTTGAGATTACATTTTTTTGAAATGGTGAGATTAAAAAAGTTATAATTATCAGATTAAAAGAGTCATCATTACGAGATTAGAAAATCGAAATTATGAGATAAAATTTGAAATTATGAGATAAAAAGTCATAATTTTGAGTCCAACATTTTCATATTAAACATATTTTTTTAAATTGGTCGTTTGTAATACTCAAATTTTGAGATAAAAGTCATTATTATGAGATTAAAGTCAAAATTATGAGATAAAAATCGAAAATGATGAGATAAAAAGTCGATATGAGATACAAGGTCATCATTTTTTAGATAAAAAAGTAGAAAAAATGAGATAAAAGTCATAATTATGAGATTGAAATTGAAATTATCAGTCATGCATGTCATGCTTCTGAAAAGTATGTTCATTTCTATACATCTCAGCATCTGAGACAGTGAGTTTTGTGTTTTCATTATCTCTTAGCCAGAATCATCAAAATTAGAAGAAAAACAGGCTTAAATATTCACTCTAAACATAATGAATCTATGTAATGTATGAGTTTCACTTTCTGAAATGACTGACCAATGTCCAAATTGAATCCAGGACCAAAATGTCCTGGATTCAAAGGTTTACTTAAAGCTGCTCAGTACTTCTACATTAATAAAACATGAAATGAAACTCACTCAACACTACCTGCTCTGCTGGTGAATACAGCGGAGCATTTTCGAAGCTAAAGAGCCACATATTTCCCTCAGGAGTTGATAGAGATCTCAACTAAATTGCATAACAGAAAACTGACCCTGGATCTGCCATAAATGATCTAATCACTTCTGCAGGGATGTCATTTGACAGCCACGTTCAGCGCTCTGGATGTGGCTTATTTTACATGTAAAGCCATTTCATTTAGTGTGGGTGTCCTCACATGTTTGTTGTGGTTTATACGATTAAACTGTCACCTACATGCTTATTGTGTTGGTATGTAAAATGAGTCCTGCCAGCACTATTAACCCTTTGATGCACAACATATTGACACCCCTTCTAATGCACAACATGGGTCAAAAATGACCGGCTTTCATTTCCCATGTTATTTAATGCTACTGTGTGTTTATGTGCTATTTTTGGATATCAACTTATTTCATGATTTAATAGTCCAAGTATTCTTTAAATATCTTGTTTTTGATAACAACAAATCATTATTTCCATTTTGCTTCTCATACTTTATGAAGAAAAAAAGTTTTTGTATGATTACATAGCTAACTACTTGGCTAAGTAGCTTGCTAAGTTAACTACTTTAGTTAGCTAAGTATTTAGCTTAGCAAGCTACTTAGCTAAATACTTAGCCAAGAAGTTAGCTAAGTATTTAGCTTAACAAGCTACTTAGCTAAATACTTACCCAAGAAGTAAGCTAAGTAGTTAGCTTAGCAAGCTAAGAAAAAAAATTGAACTATATCGATATATGCGATATGGTCTAATTCCATATCACATTTAAAAATATATCGATATATCTTTATATTGATATATCACCCAGCCCTAATACAAACAGAAATAAATAAAATATATCTCAAAATTCAAATTTATCCCCAATATCATCCATGTCACTATGATGGCTTATCCTTGACTATACAGCACATGGAGCTTCGTCTTCACACACACACACACAATATGCAGAGCAGCATGTGCTTACAGACACAAGTACAAGTATATGATCGATATGTGCCCATAAATCCACATATGCATAAGCATGTATGCTATAGAGACAACAACCATATACATTAAAACACAGCACATGTTTAATCCTCCTTGTTATCTGTTCTGCTGCTGCCCTGTTGCCTTTTACAGCCTTAGGGAAAGCACTTTCATGCATGATGAATTTGACATCACAGCCTGTGTGTTTTTATCCTCCAATATGCAGATGATGTGGCGTAATCAATGAGCGTGTGACATCAGCTAATCCGCTCGACGAGTCTATAGGCAGAAACACAGTCTGCCCATGTTTGTGTTTCCCATATAAGGGCGTGCTCCTGTTCCCAGGGCGGTGTGTGTTTGTGAATATGTGTGTATGTGCGTGTCAAAGTCTTTCCATAAGAAAGAGGATGAATGAACATTTGTAGAACCATAACTCTGAGTCATCCACATGAGCCGACACAAATGTGTTTGTTTGTGTGTGTGTGTGTGTGTGTGTCGGTGCATGTGTGCATATGATACCATGAAAGAATTCAAAAAGATGAATACATATACTGAACAGAAATATAAACGCCTCATGTCAAATATTGATGCCATATGGAGTAAACAACTCTAAGTGAAAATTTGCTGACTTTTACTTGTACAATAGGATTATTTCTCTTGATTTGTGTAACATACAACATAACAACTTCCTTACTTACGACTAATGAACAATAATTCTGAGGTTATTGAGGGAAAACTCTTAGTTAATGGCTTACTGGTTGTATAATAAGGCCATTCAGAACAAGGCATTGATAACTACTTAATGACTAATTAAGAGCCAATATGTTACTTATTTGCAGGCTAATGACCACCTAATTAATGTTGAATATGTGTTCCCTAATATAAAGTGTTACCAACATGGTTAATCCATCTTTCTTTCTCTGATTTTACTCAGTACTTGGGTGTGGCATTTCCACACGGTGATCAGACAGAATGAGCAGTACCCAGACACTCCTTATACTGGGGACAATAAAAGGCCTACCCAAAATGTCAAATTTTGTCATAAGTCATCATGCCTCAGACGTCTCAGGTCATGCAGGAACGTGCCATTGGCTGCTGGGTGCAGGGACGTCCATCAGAGCGGTAGATGTGCAGCTGAATGTTAATTATCTGACAATAGGCCGTTTGAGAGTTCGTATTTGCTGAGCATGTCGCCCATCGAGCATCTTTGGGATGTTCTTGATCGACATGTTCCAATTCCTGATAATGTGCACCGTGTGGCCCTCCGGGAAGAATGGAATAACATTCCACAGGCCACAATAGAAACCTGATCGACTCCATGTGAAGGAGATGTGTTGCACTGAGAAATGCAAATGGTGACACACAAGATATTGAACATTCAATTCTTCAACCTGAACCCCAACATGTTCAAAGAATTGTCACTTCAGATGCCAATATCAAGATGTAATGGACGTTGATCTGAATATTAATCATTAATGAAAATGAAATTTGATTTGCTTCATATATTGCATAACCCCAGTGTTAATAAAACTCTAAATTTTTATAATATTTTTGTTCAGTGTGTATAAAGGATCTAAATCAGGGATCTCAAACTCAAATTACCTGGGGGCCACTGGAGGCAGAATCAAAATGACCAAAAAATGATTAAAAAAGGACATAAAATGACCAAAAAAGATACAAAATTTAAAAAATAAAGACAGCAAATGACTGAGAAAACTCTGAATTACTTAAAAAAGAGACAAAGTGACAAACACACAAAACGACCCAAAAATACACAGAATTGCCAATAAAGACACAAAATTATTTAAAAGGTTCAAAATGACAGAAAAAAACTAAATTACTTAAAAAAGAAACAAAATGACCAAAAAAGACCAAATTATTTTTTTAAAGACACAAAGTTACCAAAATAAAGTAATTAAAGGGACCTTCCACACACAACACAGTAAAGTGCCATTCATATAAAACTCACATTAAACTTTCATATCAAGGTGGGGGCCACAAAATATCGTCACGAGGGCCGCAATTGGCCCGCGGGCCGCGAGTTTGAGACCCCTGATGTAAATGATGTCATCCATGCGACTAATGCGATTGAAACTTATTATAACATTGTTTTTAAATTAAATGAAACCTTTTATATGCATATGAATCCCTGATGGGATGTGTGGGAGAGACGAGAGGTCAAGAGAGTAAATATGGACGCACTGTTTACAATATCACAAAATAATCTTTAGCATTCAGGAGCATGATACTGTATGGACAGCAATTTAAATTTCCATATAAATTAATGTTCTGCACTCAAGCTGAAAGTCAACCCACAGTGATTCATTGTGATGGATGTTGGACTGTATAAACATTCTCCACTCAATGGAAATGAGTACGGCCTCTCTCAGCGCTGTAGTGGTGTTTGTGGAGGTGGTTCGCTGTGACCTCAGCCTCCTATACATTTCAGGAGTAATTAGGGCTAGAAGTCACTGTGCTGTGGCATTTGTCTCAGTGAGTAGAGTAAAAGAGAAATAATAGGGAACCAAAGCAACACGCGGTATTATGAAGTACCTTCAGGGTACTGAAATATGATTTCCTGTGGTCAAAGTGACACATGCTGCACAAATTGCGACACACTGACTGTGTTATTTGTATTCAAAGCAGCAAGTTGAGAGCAGTTAAGGAAACAAACAGATCTTGTCAATCATATTTTACTTGAGGCAAATCATAAATCATCAGAAACATCAAGTACAGCGATTTTAAAAGACAAGACAGAGTTGGGGTGAATAAAATGATTTGAGTAAAGGCTAATACACACTCTGTAAGAACAGAGGAATTTGTTGTCTTTCCCACACAGATTGAAAAAAATTGAGAAGACTTGGATTATTGGTGTTAAACTAGACATACACTAGTAGAGTTAATTATACTCTGGATAGAGTTAATCCATTATAATTAACTCTCAGTCGATAAATAGTTGTTGTCCAAACCGAGTGTAAAAAGGAACTGTCACTAAATCAAACCTGTAAGTGTAAATGTTTAAATATTAACTCCGAAAGTGTTAATGTTTGTTATTGTTGGTACCTTTACACTAAGTTAGTGTAAATTTGACTATTTTTGGTGTTAAATTTTAACTCCAAAAAGAGTCAAATTTACACTTTGTGGACCCATATAGACACTTTAAAAGTCTTAAGATCAACTCTTACAGTGTTAATTTGGGTATGCTGACTTTAGTGTGCAGGGTTGCAAGAACAGGATGACATCAACCAACAATGTTCAAACTCAGGGGAATCTGTAATTTTAATCAAAATATATATCGATATTCAGCCTAAATATATTGGGATATGACTTTTAGTCCATATCGCCCAGCCGTAGTTTGTATGTATTTGCTTTGTTCCACTACTACTAGATGATATATTCCATATGTAGTGAACATTTTACATCACAGCATTCACCAGAGACCTGTTTTTATGAGTAACTTTGCAGGTAAAAGGTAAAGGTTAAAGATTTAACGAACAAAATATGATGTTGAATAAATAATAAATGTTTCCAATAATGTTCAAACTCAGGGGAACCATTCAGTCATTTTAATCAAAGTAACGGTCTTTCAGTGACATCATGCCCTTTGTGCATAAATTTACTTTTTGTCCAGTTTCAAGCCACATTTTTACCATACACTGTTGTTTTTTTTATCGGAACTTAGACCCTTACACTGTGTTTTCAGTTCTACTAAGTTAACATTTTGGTCACTTA
This sequence comes from Centropristis striata, assembly GCF_030273125.1. Classification (NCBI taxonomy): domain Eukaryota; kingdom Metazoa; phylum Chordata; class Actinopteri; order Perciformes; family Serranidae; genus Centropristis; species Centropristis striata. The sequence continues at coordinate 5,667,806 of NC_081528.1, read as the reverse complement.
AAAATGTATTTTTCAGCATACAGGACTAGTGTGAAAAATGGCACACCATCTCAGACACAAACTGAAACCAAAGCAAAGGGCTAGGGTTAAAATGAGAACAGGTTGATAAATTCTAATGAGTTCGGTGAACCTCTGATCCTCAGTGATGGACTGGCACAAAATTCTAATTCTTGACTTTTACTCCAGGGCCACCAGCAGGTTGACAGTTTTTACACCCTCTGCATTTATTTTGTACATCTGTCTCTATTGCTCTCCTTCTCTTTATTTCCTATTCTTGCTGAAATTGTATTCAGTCCCATTCTTCTCGCACCCAACAGCCACTTTCATTATTGTAATAAACCACCGTGTGATTTAAGAAAAGAAAATTAAATTATACCATTTAATTCAGTAACTCTCGCTGTGCGTTCTCTTATGAAGGATTGCGTGTATTTTCTTTGTGCTGGTTTTATAACAGAACAGCACTACAAAGCTTCTTTTTTCTGCCCCTCAATGGGAATGCAGTTATCAGTTTGTGGTTCACGTACTTGTGCACGGTGCTAATGGTCCCAAGAACAGGGATTTAGAATGTCATCTTCAAAATAATCACTTTTCTTATTGATCGCAGGAAAGATGTGCTTATACTAAGGAACGGGAGGCTCTGTGAAAGATCATTGCTACACCATTTAACTGGAATCATTTAAATTGGTCAAAATAACCCCCAAAAAATCAGCTTTTCATTGTTATGTTGGCTTCCCAAGCTACATAACTGCAGAAAGCAGGAGAGTGAACTTGCAATCGGCAGCTCTTAAGTGTGAATGTACTTGATGAGAAGGCTGTTGCAGTTCAGTTCACCAAGTCCATGGCTTAGTCGCATAAAATTATGTATTTTTCAGGGAGAAAATGGCTGCTAACAATCAAAATCACAATAGAAAAACTGTTTTTAAGCATTACTTGGGCTACGATATGCCAATTAGCCTCAAATAAAGTGTGCTACTCGTAGAATCAGAAGGACAAAGCAGCTCTTTTTACATAACCCGAAGGGGAAAATGAAAAGTCACAAATTAAAAACCCAGAAACTGATGATATTGAGGGGAGACATTCCTTGGATTTGGTCCATGAATTAGACAGATATCTGCTGGCTCAAAGTATTTCCTTTTGAGATAAACCATCCAAATGAGTTATATATGAACTCAGGGCTTCCAGCCGTGAATTACAAAATGTTCCCATTTGCCAAATAAGTCACTATGGGTGCAGTAAGTGTTCAGGCAGTTTTTTCATTATTCAGTCTGTGCAGGAGCCCCAGGATTTGTCTTTTTGACAGCATCACTACAGTCTACCTCACTGCTGTTCGGCTTAGGAAACTTGTTCAAATTTCCAAATTATTCCTGATGCACAGGCTAACTATAGCCTGTGTATAAGACGCACCGAGCTGTCCAATATTTTAAATGGAAACCCATCTGTGGTACTATTAGGCTACATTTACATGATGACAATCTGAACAGAAGACGCAAAAGAGGCGTCACGTCTTCACTTTTTATTCCGCGTTTAGACAAGTGTTCTCGGGAGGAAATCTGCTGCATATGGGGACGCAAAAGTGTGTGGAATTGGATTGGGTATGCATATATCATATCATATCAAGGTGGGGGCCACAAAATATCGTCACAAGGGCCGCAATTGGCCCGCGGGCCGCAAGTTTGAGACCTATGATCGAAAGTAATTTTCTTTCCTAGACTGATGCCACTGTAATGAGCAGAAATTCAGGGCTGTGAAAAGTGTCAGAAACTTGACAGGTCGGGATGAAAACTCTTGGATACCTAAATATTAAGCCAAAACTTTTCAATTGCCCCCTGTAGTATAGGTCATACCCCGCCTCCTTCATGGTACCAAATGGGAGAAGGGCCAAACTAAAAACATAAAGTACATGTCAAATTTGTTTTCCCAACGGTTTCGGTCATTTTAGATAGTTCTTATCATGCCGCTTATGTATACAATAAACAGTTCAATTTTCTAATGGGTGTTTGATTGACCAGGCCACTTGACACTGGAGCTCCACCAGCCAAAAACTACTGCGCTGACTCTGGCTCCAAATGACATCACTAGCGGAAGATGGCAGCGCCCATATTTGATGTACTTTGGCTTCATTTTTGTACAGCTTGAGTAAAGTGGAGACTCATCGTCAAACTTTCCGTCTACGGTTCAAGGACACATCACATGCTGTGAAGCTGTCAAACATCAGTGTGTCTGAATTCGTCATGTACTTTAAATGATGATTCTCTTTGATGATATAAGACGAACACGTGCATGTAAAGCCACTGTGGTCAAATATCATAAAAATATGCAGCATTATTGCAAAAAATGAGTCATCATGGTTTTAATAAATTATGACTCAAAGGTAAAACAGAATATGTAATGTAATTAATAAACACAGCTCATCTGTCAGTTTGATTACAAATTACATGTAACACTGGATGCATCTCCTCTTCCAAGCTAATCTTTATTTTCTGCTCGATGCAGCTTTTATCTGCCTCTCACTGGCACTCGAAGAGGCCTTTGGCTTTAGCACCTCGCTGCAGTGCTGCATCTAAAATTATAACTCTCAAAGTGGGCCAAAGAGATTTAGATTTCACTGCACTGATGTGTAGGTGCCCTGATGCTGAGTTAGAGAGGTCCTCGTGTTATTCTTCACATATTGTGAGATTGTGACATTAATACTCCCAGCAGATCTGATCTGGAGACAGCATGTTGTGGTTCCACTTTCCTGCTGCTGTTATTGTCTTCAGTGCAAGCTAATACACCATAGACCCGGAAAACAGGTTTATTCTTGTTTTTACTGTATCAGAGTTGAAGTGTTTTTAAATCAGCTCTGCTCTTCAATTTTCAATCTGCGTCCTGTCAGCCATAAAATGAAAGTCTGTTGTTGCTGCAGAAACTTGATTTTCAAGGCAACAGTTTACTTCACGCTAGATCTGACAGAGTGAAGACTGTATTTAACATGAACTCCTGAGTAAATGTAAAATGTATTGTGGCATGCATGGCAACAGGGTTGGTGGTATTCACTAGATAAAGCATTAGAAAGTACCAAACGGTTCTGAGAAGACTGAAACGGGCTCCATACGGAGACAATATGAGAACAACTGTGGGTTATAATTGAAGTCAGCTCCTAGTAACACATTTAATAAGTATAATTATGGACACATTTTTCAGAGCTAAACAGGCATGGGTGGGTCTCAGGAAATTATTCACCGCAAATGGTACCCCCACTATTATTAAAGGGGAGCTTCAGTAATTTAATATTACACTCCCTTAGTGTTGGGGGACCTGGGAGGGACATATTTAAACAAGAGGGGGCAAACTAGATGCAGCAGAGGCTGAAATATCCTGATATTCTGTTTCTAGTATGGGCCAGCTTCCAAAAACAGTTGATCCTACACTTCCCATAATGCACATCATCAGGCCTCTTTGGCTAGTAAACACTCATGTCTCACAAACTCTCTTTGTGCATTTAAATGGAACACTTGCACATTGTAGTGTGACATATATCCGTTTTACGAACTGCACATCACTTTACTTCCTGTCCAGTAGACAGTAACATAACATTAGCTACCAGTGATCACATTACAGCTATTTATCATTACGTTTGTTAGCTTTATAGTTCATATAAATAATGTTAACCAAATGTTTAATATAACTTTTTTTTAAAGCATTTATGATCAGTTTTATAGTCAGCTCTGTGTCCTAAAACTCTGAGGTTAGCCAGGAAGCTAGCTTAACTGGCTACTAAAATGAAGAAAAGCACCATCAGGATTATGAGTAGTGTGTGTTTAGCTCTACAGAGTTTAGCTTGGTTCCTCTTTGCTTTTAACCAATTAGTTTTTATTCCTCCTCTGTGAGCTTTCACTCTTTTCCAGCTGATGTTGAGCCAGAGCGATTTAACGTTAGCTAAGCTGTGAATATCAAAATCAAACATTGGCGCTGTACCGTGTGACTAGCTAACGCCACTAATGGTTATCTAAGTCACTGAGAATCACTGCCATACTTTGCCAGATAAACGATTTAGTATATCCTGATACATATATGTCAAATGTTTTATGCCAAACGTTCCAGGATGCTCCATTTTGCACTATGCAGCATACTTTTCTGGCTATTATTACTCATAATCCTCTGCACAGCATATATATTAGCCAAAGAGGTCAAAGTTCAAGGTGCTGTATTATGATGAAGTACTATGTCCTATGGAGTATGTTTGAAAAGCATTAAAGCTCAAATCTCCATTGTGTAACAAAGGCTTTTTGTTCCTAATTTGTCTACAAGCCCAAGCTCTGTTTTCACAGGCTGAGTCATACAGCTTCAAGGCTGGATTACCAACTCAAAGGGGGCAACCCACACCCTCCAACTCTGAACTACATCAGAACTAATGCGTAAGCAAACCAGCTAAGAATACACAGCATGTAAATAAGACAACTTTGAAGTTACTGGAAGTGTTTTTTAGAAGAGCCTCCTTACATTCCCCATCCCTGTGCTGATCCAGCCAGTTTGAATATTATCATGCAAATGAATAAGTCTTATCATTGGTTATCAGCCTCGTAGGGATTGCTTAGCTGGGGTCTGCTTCACCTTCTGGTAGGTTGAGAGGTTTGTTGTCAGCGCATTAAATGGGTTGCTACGTCAGCGTTATTGTTAGACGTCAACCTCGACTGGCTGTAGCAATTAATACAGGAGTAAGGGAGTCTCCAAACCGTCTTTTTTCACTCATTTCTAATTCGGTTTCAGGTTTTTAATCCAAACTATGATGTTTTTTTACTAAATCTAATCATGTAGTTGACTTTTCCAAACCTAAACAGCAGTTTCAGTGCCTAAACGTAATGGCAGAGAAAGTGAAATGTAACAAAACTGCAACTGGCCATTTCATGGGCTGATAACTACCATCTGCATACTAGTAGGTAGAGCATGCACCGTCTAAGACAGATGTTTGAGGCTGATTATTAAATCGAAAGCCGTTGAAAATGTATATGTAGTATAAGCAGTTAATGCGTGATCTTGTAACAGGTAGTATTTCAGTTTTTATGGGAAAGGAAAAACTCATTAGACAAGTCAGCTTAGCATATCCGAAGCGGATGCTCTGGTTGATACGACATCATTAGAAAATGAATCTGACCTCCCAAGTGTGCTCTTATATCCAAGGTGGAACATAACAGGAAATTAGAGGACATTGAACTCTAGTCACACAGAAATAATGACGCACGAACCTGCAAACTAAAAAGACAACACAAAATGCGTTGTCTCCTCAGAGTTGTTCTGATCTTTGGAATTGTCTGTCATCTTTGACATCTGTATCTGTTTTTGATACCTAAAATAAATCCCGCACAAGGCTGTAATTCGAATCTACCTGGTCGTCAAGTGTTTTTCTTTAAAGATTTTCTACGACAATTACAACTCAGGTGGCTGAACTAACGTGTTCAACAGCAATCTGTCCAAGAAATGCAGATTGACCAAACTGATATCAGCCCCCCAGTCAATTCTTCAGCAAAGCTGAATTGTCAAAGAAACAAGATTGAAAGTGGTATTATCATTCCTTTTTTTATCAAGTGCAATTGTACAGTAAAGACATCTATTCAAAGACACAACACAGACATAAATATCTTACAGAGCAGTCCATGGATTGTAGCATCTTCTTAATATTCATATATAGGTCCCATTCTCAAAAATATAATAGATAAATACACTCAGAGGCCACTTTATTAGGTACACATGTTCAACTGCTCGTTAACAAAGAGTATCTAATCAGCCAATCACATAGCAGCAACTCAATGCATTTAGATATGTAGGCATGGTGAAGACGAGCCTCTTAATAAGTAAAAATGGAAAATGCTAAAATGGGTCACCAAAATAACTTGGTTATGTGGGAAACAGTAAAAATATCAATTGTCAATATGGCTGTATTGACTTTATTATGTACACCCGTTACACTGCTCGTAAATGCAAATTTCTAACCAGCCAATCACATGGCAGCAACTCAATGTATTTATTCTTGTAGACATGGTGAAGACGAGCTGCTTAAGTTCAGAGTGAGCATCAGAATGAGAAAGAAAGGTGATTTAAGTGACTTTGTTAGATCAGCAGTTTGTGAAATACTCAAGCAGCAACCATGCCACATACAACCATCTCTAGGGTTTACAGAGAATGGTCCTAAAAAGAGAAAAAATCCAGTGAGCCTTGATGCCTTGTTGATGTCAGAGGTCAGAGGAAAATGGCCAGATGGTTTCAACAGGAGCTTAAATAACCACTTGTTACAACCAAGGTCTGCAGAAGAGCATCTCTGAACACAACACATCCAACCTCGGTAGATAATAAAGTGGCAGGTGAGTGTATTTTTATTTAATTCACCCCTCCAGGCATCTTGATTCTTGTGTGTACTTGTGTCAGAAGGCACTTTTTGTCATTGGTGAGATTATTAACTGTAACATAATAACAAAAACTAAGTACTTACACTACTTGGTGTTCAGAAAGGTAATCACATAACTGCAACTTCCTTGCAGACTGCATGTTTTTCCTGTTTAAGTAACATTATTTCCAGCCACCGGGCCATCAGCTGTAAGCAGAATCAGGTCCCTCCAGTGGGACAGTTGCCTGGGAAACACCGCCGACTACTTCCAGCTCTCCTCTGCTTCAAAGGGCCAACATGGGACACTCTGCTTGAACCCAGGTAGGAAATTAACACTTCTCTTTTTTCTTTCATAATGTCTTTTTACATCTGTGAAAACATCTTTTAGAACTATGTGGCCATAAAGCTTTTTTTTTTTTTTTTTTTAAATCTGACAAGTAAAGATCTTTTCTCTATCTGTTATTTCTTTGAATTCATTTTCATCTTTCTCAAAAACTCAACAACCTTGGAGGCCATATTAACTCCAACTAAGATATTGTTCAGTGCATAATACACCTGAGTCTCTGCAGATGTCAAACACTTTCTTCTTACAATTTCTGCAGGACAAATTTAATTTGAACTTTTAATTTTTTGTCTGTTCTCGATATAGTTTCTGAGAAAGAACGGCTACAATCATAGAAAATTGGAACTCGGTGTGCTCTGAATGTAATAATTTAGTTCTCTTCTACCTTCCAGAAGAAATTATAAAAGGAACAAATGGTTTTGTGCTCCAGTGGCTGCTGTAGGCTTCCACCACTGTGCTTTTTTCTGGTGTTATAAACACCCAGCATTCCATTTCGCTCCCATAATGCACATTTCCCCACCCACTGCTCTCAAAAACATGTTGTTTCTGTCCTGAACATCAGGAAACACGATTCAAAAGAGAGAGAGAGAGAGAAAAAAAAGACTAGAAGGGTATGAATAAATAAGAGACACTGTTTGCTGCCTGTGCCCCTGCTGGTTTCTGGGTATTGTCGGAGCAAACAGTTCATTTGTTAAGTGACATGACAGTGTCATATTTGCATAGTAAACACAAAAGGTGATGGAGGACATGCTTTCTAGGATGTTCAGACATACGGACTCTGAAGGCCTTTACACAAGGGGCAGGAGGAGTAAACAACATGAGAACAGTTATGTAGTGTTTTTGTCTAGGGCTTTTATTTTGAAAGGTTTGGATGTGCAATGCACTGTTATTGTGTCGTCCGAAGTAAGACAGTGAACTTTATTACACCCTCGAACCTGGACAAACAATCAACGGGTCCGCCAGTTTGGTGACGTATAATGGCATGACATCCCTTTCGCACAATGTGATTGGTTCATAACTGATTGATGGAACACGCCACCTGTAGCGCCACCCACCTGTTACTCAACGTGCACTCTCCCTCTCTCGCCTCTAAATAAATAAAAATGCTAAAATGGGTCACCAAAACAATTTGTGTATGTGGGAAACAGTAAAAATACTAACAGTCAATATGGCTGTATTGACTTTATTATGTACACCCGTTAAACTGCTCGTTAATGCAAATTTCTAACCGGCCAATCACACGGCAGCAACTCAACCCATTTAGACATGTAGACATGAGGAAGACGAGCTGCTGAAGTCTAAAGTGAGCATTAGAATGAGGAAGAAAGGTGATTTAAGTGACTTTGAATGTGGCGTGGTTGTTGGTCTGAGTATTTGCAGTAATTTAGTTTTTTTCTGTCATTTTGTCTCTTTTTTTTTTTAGTAATTTTGTGTCTTTTTTGGGTCATTTTGTGTCTTTTTTTGTAATTTTGTGTAATTTTTGATCATTTTGTTTCTTCTTTAAGTAATTTCATTTTTTTCTGTCATTTTGTGTCTTTTTTAGTCATTTTGTGTCTTTTTTTGGTCCTTTAGTCCAACATAAAATGTAATTTTGAATCTTTTTTTTAACTTTCTAAACAGTATCATGCTCAATAAAGAATTTTAAATGTTGCAAATGTGAACAAAGGTGTCAAATCTAACATATAAGAGGGTTCCATCCAGTTCTATCATTTTATACTAAATATATTTGAGCTTGTCTCCAGTTTTACTTGGTATATCATCATCAAACTGAAACTGGCCTCATGGAGTTTACAGCCAGAACTTTAGAGGTAAATTTACAGTAGGGCTCCACGCTGCTTTGTTGTCTGGATGGAGTCAACAAGTCTGGATTTGGCGCTTTTGGTGACTCCAGAGGTTAAAATGACTGCCTTGTTACTGCTTTTGTTAACCCCAATGGTCAACGGGAATTGACTCACATTTAGAGCCAGCCTCAAGTGGCCATTTGAGGAACTGCAGATCTCAGCACTTCTGCATTGGCTACATTTTTCCCTGAGTTTACCACTGGCTCAAAATAATAAAAAAAAGGTTTTTCTCTCACCTGTAGTGCTATCTATCAATCTAGATAATTTTGGTGTGAGATATCAGCCATAAAGTTGTCTGCCTTCTCTCTAATATAATAGAACTCATTGGTTCTCAGCTTGTGGTGCTCAAAGTGCCAAAAAAAAAACCCATAAATAAATAAATAAAACAAAATAAATGGTGTGGCATTTCAAGCCCGGTTTACAGTGTGAGACACAGAATTGTTCCAATTATAATATTCAATTGCAAATCCAAGCCTGTTTTTCACAAAACATGTTGATACTAAAATGCTTTTCCAAGCAAAAGAAAAAGAAAAAAAGAAACGGTGCCTTAAGACAAGGAGTATGGTTGTGATGTCATAACTATACTATACTGTATATGGGTAGAAAGTGCCTCTACAGTCATTCCCCAGCTGCAATGACTGTGCATAGACCACAGACTGTATAAAACTCATAAGAGCTCATGGGAGTTTGATTTGAGAGCTGATATTCAGACATTTTCCATGGTTTTCTTGATAATGGTTTTGGTTATTGTGAAGAAAACCAAGGAAAATGTCTAGATATCAGCTCTTAAATTAAACTCTTATGAGCTATTGTTATTATCATTATATTTGTCCAAACAAATGTACCTTTAGTTGAACCAGCCACTAAAATGAATAATACATTGAAAACAATGGTCTAATATTTTCTTTCCATGACTGTATGTAACATTCAACCAGCAGTGGTCAGAGATACAGTAGTTTTCTGCTTGGTGTTAACAAGAAAACAGTACCAGACTTAATGAGCGACCATGTATTTATAATATTGATGCACCCTTGTTATTGCTTTCCCATTAGAAAGAAATAAAGAAAAAAAAAGGGGAAAAAAATGCTTGGTAACACTTTACAATAACCATCATTTATAAACGGTAAACAGATAGTTTATTAATGTTTAATCATCATTTATAAACTGTTTATAGACCATTTAGAATGGTAAATACATCAGTTATTAATGTTTAACTAACTTAATCATGTATAAATGGCAAATAGATGTATATTCATTGATAAACATGTCTATTAATGTAAGTTTATAGTTACTTTAACATTAACAAACAATTAAATGATAATTAATTGTTTATAAATGGTTTTAGTTGCACCCATTTTAATATTTTTAACTCCATATTAAGTATGTTAATGATTTTGAAATGATTCATATACCTTTAAGAAATTGGTTGAAAACATTTAACGATTAAATATGTAAAGCACTTTGTAAATGGTTAATAATTGGTTTATAAACCATCTATAAACATTATTTAGTTGGTATTTGTAAAGTGTTACCAAATGCTTTTCCAAGTATTTTTTATAGGATTCGGTGCCTGGATTAGAATGTGTGACATTTAAAAGCAAAGTTTTTTTGCTGGTGGAGGGAAAATGTTATTATGATAATATAAGTGATGACATCAGCCAGGTTAAAGTTTAGAGTTTTCCTCGAAAGGCCCTGCAGCATGACCCGAGGCTGAGCTGAGTGACAGTATCACCCTCTCCTCGTCTGTGGAAGCAGCCGGCGGAGGAGCGGCAGCATCAATTCCAGTCACGCTCTCTGACCCGATCGGCCTCTCAAGGCAGCGGAGAAATCAAACAGTGTGTTGTTTTAGAGACATGACAGTGGCACCAAAACACCTGAGCTCAGCAAACGGGTTCACAGTTCCTTCCCTGCCCTCTCTCGTCCTTCCTTCCCTCCTCCCACTCATCTCTCCATCATCTCCCCTATTGACCTCCACTCACTGCAGCCTCCATTTAACTCTATGGACTCTTGGACTATTTTGTCCATTTTTTAATCCTTTTCATGTCTTTTTGTGTCTTTTTTGTCATTTTGTGTCTGTTGTTGTGTCTTTTTTTAGTTATTTTGTGTCTTTTTTGTCTTTTTGTCTTTTTTGTGTCCTTTTTTGTCATTTTGTCTTTTTTTGTCATTCTGTGTCTGTTGTGTCTTTTTTTAGTTATTTTGTGTCTTTTATTGTAATTTTGTGTCTGTTGTTGTGTTTTTTTTGTCATTTTGCGTCTGTTGTTGTGTCTTTTTTGTCATTTTGTCTCTTTTTTTTGTCATTTTGTCTCTTTTTTTAGTCATTTTGTTTCTTTTTTGGTCATTTTTATGTCTTTTTTTTACATCATGAAGAAGTCGTGCTCCGGCCTGCTTCTTCTTCTTTCTCTCCTCCACCTTCACGCGCCCGCCCCATCTCTTCATCTCTCCTCCTCGCTCGTTTCATCTCTCTTTTTGTCTTACTTTTTACGCTCTTCTCGCCTCCTCTTCCTCAGCCTTCCAACCTTTGCTTTCAGAGATGCTTTCATTATTCTCTCTCAGTCTGTCCGTTATACCACCCACACACACACACACACACACGCACACATACACACACTGTCCTCTTATTTCCCGTCAGCCCGAGCCCCATTTGACCTTAGTAAATGCAGCCATAGAACGCCTATTGATTTATGCATACAGATGTAGTGTGTGTGTGTGTGTGTTGCCTTGTTCACCCTTCTCAATGTCACATGCTCGTTAGCTTCCCAAGTCCCTTTCAGAGTGTGTGTGAGTGTGTGTATTAGTCAGAAAAAGCAAGAGTGAGTGTTATGTGCATGCAGCTTGTTTGTGTGTGCATATATATGTGTGTGTGTGTGTGTGTGTGTGTGCACTCGCCAAGCCTGTGTGATTGAGATGGAGAGGGTGTTGCAGGGTTGCTCGTCTGCATGCACAATCATCCGGACCCCGATATAGTTTGACGGACAGCCGCTCCGCCCAACCAGGGCGCAGAGATAAGGACAGGGCAGCGATGTGATTGGTAGATAAAGGAGATGGATTAACCCACAGGGCCTCGTGCTCCCTCTGACTCTCTCATTCCCATGCTGAATAATGTAGCTGTTTGTTTGATGAAGAAGAAGAAGAAGAAGTGAGGGGATGAGACAGAGCGAAATGTTGGAGGGGTAGTATCGAGCATTCTGGGAAATGAGAGCAAATCATAAGAGCAGGAAATCCAATCGGGGTAAAGGAAAAGGGTGGAAGGGTGGGGGTGGGAAGGAAAAATCTAAAGAGAGGAGAGGAAGCAGGAGAGAGGAAGGAAGGGAATGGGCAGCGTGAGAAATAAAGTGCAAGAAATGAAGTGCAAGGAGGACATGAGGAGGAGGAAATCAATATGGGTCAGACGATGCGAAAGAAAGAAAGAGAGACAGGGAAGCTTGAGACAAAAGAGATGAAGAAGCCAAGGAGAAAAGGGTGGAAAGAGGAAGAAATGTGTGATGTTGTGACAAAAATACTGAGAAGCAGTTGAAGGTATAGAGGAAGGAGAGAGAGAGTGAGTGAGTCCTGATTTGCTGCTGTGTAACCTTTCCACACAGTCCTGCAGAACTTTTGCTGTTTTATCCCAAAAACAATGAGCATATTAAAAACATAAAGAAAGTTTTTCTTTTTTTTTTCTTTGGCAAGCACTTAAATATGCTCAAGGGTAGCTGGTATCACCAAAATGTAATTTAATAAAATATACACATATTTTAATGCAAACAATTCTATCATTACCGTAACATTTAACCATTTTTTATCATCAATTTTCATTCAGATTTAGTTTTTTATACATTGTTAAAAACCATTATGTTTGATTATATTATGTTAAATTATACATTTTTAAACAAATGTATATTTGTTTTTATAACGTTTATTAAATATTTGTTGTGTATAAGTGTGGGGAAACCATGACATTTTTATCTGGACACATTACAGTAATGAATTTGTGAATCAAAAATATGTTCAAAAATATAGAAAATATTATTTTAACACAAAACAATGAATTGTGACTCATTATGGCTATATTGTTCATTCATATAAAAGTAAAATATATTTAGTTTAATAGAGTATGTCATTATAATCTTCACAGACAGAACTTGGGAATCACCCATAAACACCCTTGCTTACTGCATAGGGTTTTCAAGTAGGATTTAAGTAATAAATGCCTTAATCATATTGTTTTTTTTTTTTATTTAAATGTCTAAATGTAGCTGAATCGTGCTGATTTAGAACACAGGGGACCTTTGTAGTCTGAGAGAAGACGTTCAATAAACAAAACAATTAAACAAATCAATAAAAAAAGAATAATGGCAATAGGAATTCCTAGAATAGGTTAGTGCCTTGGAATAAACTGAACAAATGTATTATTGATTGTAGGGCTATGAAATTAATATCAAGCGAGTGCACGTGTTGATGTTATTGTGTCCACCCCCCATACATTTATAAATCTGACACTGGATGGCCAAAGGAAATTGTTAGAAATACCAGTGACCTATGTCATGATTGGCCCAGAGTGGAGATATTACTCTTTTATTATAGGCTAAAAAAATGTTATTTTCCACCTCTTGTCAGTGAGGCCCAGCTGGTCTCAGTGCTGCCTGTCAATCAGTTTGATGAGCTGTCGAAAGTGAAATTCTGTCTAGCCTAAAGCTGATGTAACCCACATCAGTAAAGCCTCTGTATGCTTTGAAGGAACAGACGGTCAGTCTGCAGTGACAAAAATCGACATTGATGTGCAAAATATTTTTCAACTGAATGTTCCTGATGTGTCCCTGTGTTGTCTTTTCTCACTGTTTTCCTACATTGTTTGTGTTGTGACCTCCCTGTCGTGGCTGCTGGCCTTATGATAGCCACAACTAGTGTTAACTCTATGGAGTTTTGAGCTATTTTGTCCATTTTTTAAAAATAATTTTCATGTCTTCTGTCTTTTTTGTGTCTTTTTTGCTAATTTTGTGTCTGTTGTGTATTTTTTTGTTATTTTCTGTATTTTTTTGGTCATTTTGTGTCTTTTTTTAGTCATTTTGTGTATTTTTTTTTTTTCTGTATCTTTTATTTGGTCATTTTGTGTCTTTTTTAGTCATTTTGTGTCTTTTTTGGTCATTTTGTATCTGGTGTGCATTTTTTTGTTATTTTGTGTCTTTTTTTGCGATTTTGTGTCTTTTATTGGTCATTTCGTGCCTTTTTTGGTCATTTTGTGTATTTTTTTTAGTAATTTTCTATCTTTTTTGGTCATTTTGTGTCTTTTTTAGTTATTTTGTGTCTTTTTGTGTCTTTTTTGGTCATTTTGTGTATTTTTTTAGTAATTTTGTGTCTTTTTGTCTTTTTTGGAAAAACATGAAGAAACCATGCTTTGGCGCTTTTGGAGACTCCAGAGGGTTAAAGAAGATCTTGAAACACAATAGACGACAGCAAAGAGTTCTTGAAACACTGCCATGTGCGTGATTTTAATAAAAGGTTACCAAAATACAATCAAGTTGACAAAGTACAGTCATAAAAGTGATTGAGCAGCTCTGCATCGTTCTCATTTTAATTATTTGGGGATTGACTCGCACGCTGTTAACTTCCATATGGGAGTTTAGGGGAATATCACAATTTATTTCCGTGCCTCATCAACCTTTATCAATCAGTTATCTCATTTGTTGTCAGTTGTGGCCCGTTGGAAGCATCGAGTTCAACGTTACACTCGTCGCCATCTTGCGTCACCATCTTGTTTCCGATACAGGAAGCAGACCATATTTGGACTGTGGAGGAGGAGAGGGATCTGATCACTGACTACAGCCTCTCTACACCTCAACCTGACTGAGAGAAGCTGCTGCTAATTCATGTTAGCATTAACTGGAGCATTAACTGGGATGTTAGTTTTGGCTAAAAACAAAAACAAAATGTATGTTTCTTACCTCAGAAAACGGAATAGAAAACTGACTCCTTGGAGTGTCTGTTAGTCCAACCAAACGCTGAACAAGACATTTTTAATGAACAAAACGTTCAAAACAACTGTCATGAAGTGAAAATACAGTGAAAGGGTCAAAGTTATGAGACCAAACTGGTAAACTCCCTTTTTTATGTATATATATATATATATATATATATATATATGTATATATATATAACTTTATTGACACGTTGCTGTGGATACGCATTGTTCTGCTTCTCTCCTGATGATGGCTCGCCTTGTTAGTGACCTGTCAATCAAAGGTAGCCACGCCCCAAATCATACGATTCTTTATCTTCTATTTTCTTCTAAATGGGGCCATTATTTACACTATTAACATCAGATTGTCTTGAAGAAGATTTTTTACTAGCGATTGAGACCATAGTGTTGTCCTTAAAAAATTCTGAGGTAATAAATCAAGTGAGAAGTTTTCTTTCTTTTTGTATTGAAATGAATGGACTAAAATGCTTTTGCAGCCACTGTCAGCGCCCCCTGTTGGAATGTTCGGTAGAATGCAGCTTAAGGCACTTCCTGGTTTGCCTCCATGCTCAGACACGAAGGCTGCAGCCAGACTTGTGTTTATCGTTCATTGTTTTTTGTCTGATTTGCAAATCTAGATGCTCCAATGGAGTCTACAATCTGCAACCGGACTGTTTCATAATTCATTAAACTAAGTTAATTTAGCTAAACAAACAGCTAATAGTCAACAGACAATAGCCAATGGGCTCAGATATTGCACAAGGAATGTTCAATTGAGGTCAACTAAAGCCCATAAGTTATTTTTGGATCAATACTACTCTGACTACAAACGCGTCTGAAACCAAACTATGGTCCCATTGCCTACAGATTATGCATTAATTTGCAGATATCTGTTTATAGAGATTACAACTAGAGTAAACACCATGCCAACTGCAAATGGTTAATGCCCTGAAGCCAAAAAGCCGATTTTTGGCAAAAATGAGGATTAAGGCCAAACAGTTAGAGTTACACTCACACTAAAAATGCAGAATATAATCAGCTTATTTAGTGGTTTAACTGTGAAAACACCAAACAGTATCACTTCATTCCCCCATTCATTTTGGATCCTTAACATTGTGAACGTGTTTGTTTTGTGTCTTCACCAGCCCAAAACTCCTAGTAGTAATGTTTTTGGAGTGTAGGGTAAAAAAAGGTTACAGCATCCCAGCTTCTTATGGGAGCCTGTTAATAGCTTTAGCCAAATCTGGCTTTGTGGAGAAATATGACTGGAGCATGATCAGCTCAGCCAGCTCGGGACAAACGCTGCAGATATCGTCTGTAAACCAGCCAGGACACACTGAGGCCAGGCTAAATAGGTCACGGGCCGATCACTGGTGGATCCCCATGAGGAAAGAAAGAGCAGGGGTGATTCTCATGAAGCCAGTCTAAACTATGTCTGTGAAGATTATAAGGACATACTTTATTGACCCTTTGGAGTTTGGGGCTATTTTGATGGGTTTTGACTATTTATCATTCTGCCTGTATAAACAACTTCAAAAATGTTTGTCATTCCATGCTGGTATTTTTTTTTTTTTCAACACAAACACTCACCTGATTATTATTTTGTCATTTTGACTTACTGGATCAACATTCTGAACACAAAAAATACACAAAAATATACAACAACCATACACAAAAAACATAAAACACACAAAAAAATTACAAAAAACATACATAAAAACACATAATTACACAAAAAATGTACAAAAACACATGTAAAAAACACAAAAAAATACATATAAAAACACAAAAATCACACAAAAAACATTAAATACAAAAGATTGCTTTAAAAATGCTGAATGCACAGTGCAAAATTCAATAAAATCTCTGCAAAAACTTCAGTGATATCACGTTACACTTGGTCGAGGTGGTTTTTACCTTTGCTGAAAAAGAGTTGATGTGCTCAATGGGACATGGAAACTATGACTATGACGGCATATTAAGTATGAATAAAAGAAAGAAAAATACAAACCAGGGTGGGGGTAATATTTAGAGAAAAAACTTGCAAATTTACTAGATTAAAGTGGCAAATATGTGTACGAAATAAGTCGCAGATTTACGAGAAAAAAGTGGGGAAAAAAAGTTTGTTTTTTTCTCCCAGATTCACTTTAAATCTCATAAATCTGCACATTTTTTCTCTCGTAGATTTGCCACTTTAACCTCGTAACCCTTTTTCCAAAAATATTACCCCCCTCCACTATGTCCGTATGTTTTTTTACACATTCTGGCAGTATGTAATATCCTCCAATATTCTCTAGGGTTGAAATTTGGAATTTGCAAGTATTTCAATGAGTGCCCTATTAAGGGTTAAAACCTTGAGTGTGTAAACCCTTAGTGGGAAGGACGGGGCTGTGGCATGTGTGTGTTTAACGTCATTTGCATAGCTGCTTATCAGCTGTTGATAAAAATGTTGACCATATTGGGGACTGGATGAGTGCCTCTCTGGTTCAGGGACACTCTCTGTAACCAATCTGCCTTTCTAAGCCGTAGTAAGCCACGCTAAACCAGTTTGAAAGTTGCTGCCGGTCTGCTGTATGCCTAGAGCATCGGGTGACGTTTGTGTGTGTGTGTGTGTGTGTGTGTGTGTGTGTGTGTGTGTGTGTGTGTGCCTGTGTGCCATAATGCCCAGAGGAGGTTGTTGGGCTGTAGATAGGCCACATACAATGTTCCCATTTGAGATAGAGAGAGACAGGGAGGGAGAGATGAAGGGAAACAGACAGAACTGGAGAGAGGAAGTGAGTATTTTTGGGTCATGTGGGTTGCCCTATTTAGCGCTTTTTTGCCGACATCTCAAAGGCACAGTACGCACACATAAATACACACACCCCAGTCACACACCATCAATCCATTTTGCTGAGTAACATCAAAAATGTCTGTTTGCTGGAGCAGCTTTTCAATAACACTCGTCATCAATAAATCATGGTGTTTTTGTTTCTGCTGTCTCCTCGATTATTCTGCAGGAGCAGCACTGCAACATGTGTCGAAAAGCAATACATTTACCCCTTTAATCTGCATGTATGTATCATACTCCAGCTTTCTGAACAGGTTTTACTGCAAAGGTGCGTAATCGACAAATTGCATTCAAACATAAGGATCCTGCAGAAATGTAAATGTCTACTTCTACATTTGCATTTCGTCAGGTAAAAATAAAAGTTTTTTCCAAGCTGTACATTTAAAAAAAAAACTTATATATTTTGTCCCTGTATGAACATCTCATCCAAGTCTAATGGATATGGTAAGTACCTGTTTCTAGCAATGTAAATGTCCAGGTTCAGCAGAACTGTGTGTGCAGTCTGAATCTCAATACTAAAATTAGCATTTCCAATTCTTTGCTTGTCTCCCTGTAAGTCAAAGACCTGTCCTCTGCTGCCACCTCACAACAACTAATGCTGTTGTACATTACTGTAACAAGTTTTAAAAACAATTTAAGTGAATGAAAGGGCAGGCACATTATAATTACAGTACAAGAAAACATTATTGTATTCATGTAAAGGAGCCCAAACCAATATCATCACTTTGACATGAGAATGTAGGGCTGGGTATCAATACTCAAACGGTGAGGTTGTGTGTTCAGCTCGGTTTGTTTGACAGCAGGATTACAGAAAAACTGTGGGCTGGATTTTTATAAAACTTGGTGGAAGGATGGAGCATGGGTCAAGGAAGAACTCACATTTCACTTTTGTTATCTTTAGTACTTATTCACCAATATTAAAATTAATTTGTTCTTAAAAAAAGGCAGAAGAAAAGTCTACATTAAATCATTACGGTGTTTCTTAGGCCCCGTTTACACGGAGGGAAAATGCCGATATTTCCATGCAGTTTGGCCTCTCATTTACATGAAAATGACCCCTTAAAAGGAAAGAAAAACAGGCTCTGTAGCGCAATGGATAGCGCATTGGACTTCTAGATTCGTGTAGTTGAAGTGATTCTAAGGTTGTGGGTTCGAGTCCCACCAGAGTCAGGCTTTATAAGTTCATAGGTAATATTTGGTAATATGTTTCTGCACCATTCACTTTGCTGTCCTGGTTCCTGTTTATGAATGAATCCCGTGCCAGTGTAGGTTGCAAAAATTGGTGAAGCGTGGTACGATCATTAGAAATCAAAGTCATTCCAGCATCTCGATGTTTGACAAAAATAGTCACATTTAAAATGGACCAATTATACGCTGTTGATACAGATTAGAGCATAATATGCCAGAAATGACAGAAAAACACCATATTATGGGATGTCCAAAAATGACCCACCTAAAAAAAAGTAATAATATAACATGTTGATTTTTTTGTCAAAAACGGTCAAATTTTAAAATCGCTAAAATGATTAAAATGGTCTTATTATACTCTGTTGGTATATGTGGTAGAACAGTTTGTCCAAGAATAGGGAAAAAAACATCATATTATGGGATGTCCAAAAATGTTTGAGAAAAACCAACATGGACACAGCCAAAATGGCCACCTCGAGGCTTGAAAAGAGAAGTCCACAAACCAGTGGGTGACATCATGGTTACTGCATCCAGTAATGTTTTCCAGTTTTTGGATACAATGCCATTCTGTCAATGCTTCTTCTACTAAACTGGAAGACTTTGACCCTGACGTGATTTGAACACGCAACCTTCTGATCTGGAGTGAGACGCGCTACCGTTGCGCCACAGAGTCCTTATCTGGGACCCTACAGGTCAACTTCTCGATGTGATTGTTTAGATGTCCACCAGAAAATAGACTTGCTTCTTACTGAATTTATTTCCTCAGTAAACATTTTTCTAATGAGTTTAATGTTTCAATCACTAGCGTTAGCAGAGGCTAGTTGCAAAAAACCAATGGGTGAAATCACAGTGACTGTATCTGTTACTATTATACAGCCTATAGGAGGCATTAAGCATCCTGTTTTATATGACTTCCATGAACAAACGGTTGACCCTGACGTGATTTGAACACACAACCTTCTGACCTGAAATAACAGAAAGACACCATATAATGAGATGTCAAAAAATGACCCCTTAAAAAAACAAAGAAACACAGGCTCTGTGGCGCAATGGATAGCGCATTGGACTTCTAGATTCCTATAGTTGAAGTGATTCAAAGGTTGTGGGTTCGAGTCCCACCAGAGTCGTGCTTTATAAGTTCATAGGTAATATTTGGACATGTTTCTGCACCATTCACTTTGCTGTCCTGGCTCCTGTTTATAAATGTGTTAATATGTCCATCAGAAAATAGACCTGATTCTTACTGAATTTATTTCCTCAGTAAACATTTTTCTAATGAGTTTAATGTTTCAATCACTAGTGTTAGCAGAGACATAGCGTTATTCAGGGCTGTATTCTTCTTTCATGTGCTGGTTGCAAAAAATGAAGGTGGCAATGACCAAAATGTGAAACTCAAGGCTTTAAAACCACAGTTCACAAACCAATGGGTGAAATCACAGTTACTGTACCTGTGACTATTATACAGTCAATAGGAGGCATTAAGCATCCTCTTTTAAATAACTTCCATGAACAAACTGTTGACCCTGACGTGATTTGAACACACAACCTTCTGACCAGAAATGACAGAAAGACACCATATAATGAGATGTCGAAAATTGACCCCTTAAAAAACAAAGAAACACAGGCTCTGTGGCGCAATGGATAGCGCATTGGACTTCTAGATTTGTATAGTTGAAGTGATTCAAAGGTTGTGGGTTCGAGTCCCTCCAGAGTCGTGCTTTATAAGTTCATAGGTAATATTTGGACATGTTTCTGCACCATTCACTATGCTGTCCTGGCTCCTGTTTATAAATGAATCCCGTGCCAGTGTAGGTTGCCAAAATTGGTGAATGCTGGTCTGGTCATTAGAAATCAAAGTCATTGTACCATCTCAATGTTTGTCAAAAATGGTCGTATTTAAAATGGACCAATTATACTCTGTTGATACAGATTACAGCATAATATGCCAGAAATGACAGAAAAACACCATATTATGGGATGTACAAAAATGACCCACCTACAAAAAACTGATAATATAGCATGTCGATTTTTTTAATTTTAAAATCCCTAAAATGATTAAAATGGTCTTATTATACTCTGTTGGTATATGTGGTAGAACAGTTTGTCCAAGAATAGGGAAAAAAACACCATATTATGGGATGTCCAAAAGTATTTGAGAAAAACCAACATGGACAGTCAGAATGGCTATCAACCAGTGGGTGACATCGCAGTCACAGCATGATGTTGTAATAATGTATGTACAGTTTTTGGCCATTCCATCAATCCTTCTTCTACTTAACCAGAAGACTTTGACCCTGACGTGATTTGAACACGCAACCTTCTGATCTGGAGTCAGACGCGCTACCGTTGCGCCACAGAGTCCTTTTCTGTTGCCAGACAGGTCAACTTCTCGATGTAATTGTTAATATGTCCATCAGAAAATAAACTTGCTTCTCACTGAATTTATTTCCTCAGTAAACATTTTTCTAATAGTTTCGAGGCTTTAAAACAGCAGTCCACAAACCAGTGGGTGACACCACAGTAACTGCATCCAGAAAGGTTTTACAGCTTTTGGACACAATGCCATTCTGTCAATCCTTCATCTATTAAGGGGGAAGACATACAGTAAAGGGACCTCGGGCCGGATTCAAACCCAGGTCCACCCCAGGTGAGCCACCAGGACGCCCCTAAATCCTACAATATTATACATATTGTCCTGCTCTGTGTGTTTTCATCAGTGAATTTTGAGGCTGCAGTCACCCAGACACAAATTCTAGTGAGAGCCCATCAGCTGCCAGGGTGAGATGTGGGCTGTGAAGTGACACAGATATCAGAGTGCTGGTGTGAAGTCCAAGTGGGGTCAACCAAACACGTCCTTGTTATTGGTTGAGGCTACGAAATTACCGGTCCAAGTTCACCACAGTTGAACTCCATGCAAATATTCACCATTCTTAAATGTGTTTTCAGTTGATCAAATTTCATTGTAAGATTTTGGTTGATTAAAAATGTCTTGTTCAGTGTTGTGGTTGAACTAAAAGAAACTCGGCATTTCATTTTGAATAAGGATATTTAGTGTTCCGATGGCCAGCTGGCCAACAGTATTTTCGCTGTTTTCTTTAGGAATATATTGGGGATACTGGTGTCATATAAAACTAGAAGTTCTAAGGAATCTATAGGCACCAGTATGTCAGGATATCGTGATGGGAATTTGTTGAAATAAGGTGCAAAGTTCAGCTTTTTTTAATCAAAAACATTGAGAGCAATGAAGCCTAAAGTTGAGGAAAGTTTGATAAAATGCTGCAGTTGTTGTCGTCCATACATGTTTGATATCAGTTCAGTTCAGTTTGACTGAATACTTTGTTGGTCAGTCTGTGGGTTTGACTCTCATTGTGGAGAAATAAAAAGACTGAAGTTAGATAAATAGACTGAGAACTTTCTCTTATTTGACAAAACAATTCTTGATTGAGTTTAATTTTGTGGACACAAAATGCAGCTTAACAGTTAAATCACAATATATTGTATCGCAATACTCACCATATCGCAAAATGCTTAAAATCCCAATAATATCGTATCATAACTCACGTATTGGGATAAAATTGTATCGTTGGGCCTCACACCTCTAGACATCAAATAGTCTCCTGATCCATTTTCTAAATGCACTGGTTGCAAAAAAACAACATGGCGACCACCATAAAGCAAGATGGCAACTTCCGAATCGTCAAACTCAAGGCCTCGAAACCGAAAATCCAATAGTGATAGACATCATGGTAACCATATTCACTGTTTGTAAACCATGCCAAAACTTTTTTTCTAATACCTTACATTGATAACTATGAACATGGATTTCTACAAAATCTATATTTGTTTTCTCTATTTGACAAAGTAAGATATTTCGAAGACAGATCATTCAACAATGACTCAACAATGCAAAGAAAATGTAAATAAAAACATAACACAGCTGATCAAGAACTTAATGTATATCTATCTGTGATGATATGAGTATTTCTGGTAGATTTCAGTCACAGCACACAGCTCTTTTTATGTGATCAGAGGTGGTCGAGGTTAATTAGGGGGCTGGGTGTTTTGTATAACGTGGATGGCCTTAACCTCAGTTCTCTGCCTCTGTCAGTCTCAGAAACAGACAACAAGCCATCAGCTGTCATGCCTATGTAACTTTAAATATTCATTATTTCCCCAACACACAGTAACCAAGTGGCTCTGTTGCATGGTTACAGCAGGAATATGTCCTTCGTCTGAAGCAGCCATTGTGAGGTGGTTCCATTTACATCAGCGGTTGTCAGTCATGAGCCACCAAGGCCGAGGATTCTGCCGATTTTGACTCCACTCAAACGCTTTAGCGGCTCATTTCACTATTTAGCTCCTCCGCTTTTGTTGAAGTTATGTTAATCAGTGGAACCAGCTGCTGTAGTGCTTGGCTGGAATAAAAACCAGCACACTCTCAGGCCCCGATGGGACGTGTTTGAAAAGCATTGATGTGCAGTATTCAGGAAGCTGACATCATGATGCCGCGGTGCTTTTGAGTAAAGAGAGTGGGGGCATTAGTTAGTGTGGAAGACAACAACAGCAGAGTAATTGGACTCCACCATCATCCCCCTACCTATGATGGCTCTGGCTAATGTCGTCCCTAAAGAGTATTGAACAGTTGCAAATAAATGTCAGCCATCTGTGTGAGTGTACAGCTTTCTGTTTGGTGCCATTCACTCACACCTGCCTCTACAAGGCTGTGGATTTAGTCTGGATGTTGGTGGCTTTGGATCTTCAATCTGACTGGATCAGGACAGCGAACATACTGATAAACTACTTTACTATATACAGGTGGTGCAGCATTATATTTGTGAGCCTTAACTGCAAGACAGGATTAACATTTTAAAGGTGAAGCACAGTCTGTTGGCACCATCATGGTGGAAGCTTTAACTGCATCCATCCATCCATCCACCCATCCATTTTCCTCTGCTTATACGGGGCCGGGTCGCGGGGGCAGCAGGATAAGCAGGGCATTCCAGATGTCCCTCTCCCTAGCCACAATGTCCAGCTCCTCCTGGGGGACCAGAAATAAAAAAGACTGAATTGAGATGAATAGACTAGTTAAATCGCAATATATTGTATCAATACTCACCATATCGCAAAATGCTTAAAATCGCAATAATATCGTATCATTGGTGTGGCATTATATATGTGAGCCTTTACTGCCAGACTGGATTAACATTTTAAAGGTGAAGCACAGTCTGTTGGTACCATCATGGTGGAAGCTTTAACTCCATCCATCCATCCACCCATTTCCCTCCGCTTATCCGGGGCCGGGTCGCGGGGGCAACAGGCTAAGGAGGGCATTCCAGACGTCCCTCTCCCCAGCCACAACGTCCAGCTCCTCCTGGTCCCGCAGGAGGAGCTGATAAGTATAAATGAGCATCACTTTCTTTAGTAATATATTGGGGATACTGGTGTCATATAAAACTAGAAGATCTAAGGAATCTATAGGCACCAGTATGTCAGGATATCGTGTTGGGAAGTTGGTGAAATAAGGTGCAAAGTTCGGCTTTTTTATGTTTCATTCAAAAAAATTCAGAGCAGTGGTGCCTAAAGTTTTTGAAAGTTTGAGAAAAAGCTGCAGTTGTTGTCGTCCGTACATGTTTTTTATCAGTTCAGTTCAGTTTGACTGAATACTTTGTTGGTCAGTCTGTGGGTTTGACTCTCATTGTGGAGAAATAAAAAGACTGAAGTTAGATGAATAGACTGAGAACTTTCTCTTATTTGACAAAACAATTCTTGATTGAGTTTAATTTTGTGGACACAAAATGCAGTTAAACAGTTAAATCACAATATATTGTATCGCAATACCCACCATATCGCAAAATGCTTAAAATTGCAATAATATCGTATCATTGGTGCAGCATTATATATGTGAGCCTTTACTGCAAGACTGGATTAACATTTTAAAGGTGAAGCACCGTCTGTTGGCACCATCATGGTGGAAGCTTTAACTGCAGATGAGTATAAATGAGCATCACTTTACCACCTGTTGCAAACTCCACAACAAAAGGTTTTAGCTTTGCCGCAGTGCATCATGGGGGCTTACATCTGCTGCTGGGTTCCCACAGAGGCCCTCTGATCACAACACAGTATGACTCCAACCTGCTTATGAGAGCACACTGAGCTGGGAAGAGGCACTAAAGCATCAGGTTAAAGTCTGGACTATTGTCCTGTCTCACGGGGCTGCTTAGCTTTAAGTTACTGAATGTGTGCAGCTGTGTGTCCCATTGTAAAGATCCTGAGATTCCACTTAGATAGGGATGCCAGCACGGGCATCCTGAAATTAAAAAGAAGGAAAGGTATAAAAATATACTTCTGGATCACCCTGGTGGCCTAGAGGGTAAAAGGTTTTCAGAAAGGCTTGGGGGGGAAAGCATTTTCATCCTCAAACACGTGCTTCGAATAAAATGTGAATGTTTGGATTAAAATGCATAAGGAACACTGCTGTGAAGCAACAGAATGATATCAAAACATAAAAATAAACATAGAGGAGAGAAAATAAAGGGTAGGTCCACTGACTGCATTTCACGTCAACTCTCAACTTGGTAATAAAGGCATTGAAAATGACAAAAAAAAGTTGCTTCCACTAAAATTTGTTCAACAAATGGATATTGATAACCAAAATGGCAGACTTTCATCCAGAAAAATGGGGTCTGTGTCCCGTGTGAAAAGAAAAGGTAAATAACTTTTTACTAGTGATGTGCCAATGAGGCCTCATGAAGCATTTTCTTTATTTTCTGACTCCACTAGATGGCGCTCTTGGCTTTCAAAAAAAGGGTCTAGCTATGGAAATTGAGTCTTTTTTCAGCCCTGTTGAACTGAAAGCGCCATCTAGTGGGCTCTGAAAAATAAAGCAAATCGTCCATGAGGCTTCATTGGCACATCACTACTTTTTACATTACTGTCGTTGTTTATGTAACTTCTGTGGCTCACGTCACCATCGTAACTACTTCACTTCCTGCTTTTACGTAAATGTATTTACTGTTTAAGCTGTCTTTTCTAATGCTGACCAGGAAGTTTTTTGCCTTAAACCCATGTCAGTGGTTTTGTAGCTTAAATTCACAGAAATTGCAATCTTTTTGACAACCGCGTATTGACAAACGATCTATTCAGTTCTTTAGGTTGGAGATCTAGCTGGATGAGGAAAAGAAAATTATCTTGTAGATGTGACTAGTATACTACACCAGTGGTTCTCAAATGGGGGTACGTGAGATTTTAAAATATACATTTAAAAAGTAGCATCCATGCAAAAATCCTTTAGAAATAATTATTTAATAAATATTTTACGAAAATATAAGCATAATTTCATAAAATTAATTTTATATGCAGTAGGCTATTCAATTTCATTATCCTAAAAACCCAGAGTCTCCCCCATACCACGATAGTTCAATCTGAGTAAAAACAACTAAGGTTAGGGGGTCTTTTGTCAGCATGGTAACAATAATGAAAACGTGGTTAAGGTAAGGGAATGATTGTAGTCATGGTTTAAAAAAACATTGTTGACTGTCCTTAACAGCAACCACTGGTGCCAAAGTTTTGTTCACCCAAACCCTCTGTAGCTCACTTCATCCAACTTTTCCTCGTTTGCTCCTGTTAAGCTGATGCTGTCCTTTAAGTTTTAACATCCTACGGGGGAAAAAATACAGAAAAACAAAGACCAAGCGATCAGGCATATACTTGTGAACCTGATAGCAGGAACACTTGATCCCCTTCAGATTGCTGACAGTCTTTTTGTGATAGTTGCATTAAGATACTATACACCTGGACAGAAATCCAATTCTACAAACCTAAACACATTCTAAAGTTACGTCTCGCTGTGTCCTTGTAAGAGATTGTCCTTTTTTCACATGTACATCACTGAAGTCCAACAGGATTGAGTTCTGCTGTTGCAGCCCCAACCTCATCATGTCTTACTGTAATATCATAAGAAGAACTGTCTCGCCATAATTGCTGTTAAGGTTATCAGTCGTCCACATGGCCTCATGAATTTGTTGCATTTCTGGGGTTAGTTTTCACATTTATCTTTACTCTGGGATTAAGTGATCACTTTTTCCTCTGTGCAGAGCGGTCAGGATGTGAAAGGGTCGTGCAGACTCAAAATGCAAATGCATGCAGATAAATTGCAGCAAGTTCTTGAGGCTGCTCCGGCTGGGTTATCGTGTGGGTCAGACGCAGCTAATGGACAGTTAGAGGTTGTTACAGAGGTGTCGCTGAAAGGTTTAAGAGCCCCAGGACAGTGCCTTTTCACTAGCAGCTCCCAGACTCTGGAGCTGCCTCCCCCTTCACATCCATGCAGCGCAGTCGCTAAATGTTTTTAAATCTCACTTAAAAACCTGCCTCTTTTCTCTTGGGTTCAATTAAAGTTTTCCTCCAACAAGTGCTAGGGAATAGTGTCCCCTAGTAATCCCACAGTGCTTTTAAAATCCCTTCTTCTTTTAATTTATGTTAAATTAAATTTTTTTTTTTTTTTTGTTCCTTTTACTTTTGTCAATTCTGTATTTTATTGCACTTTTTGCACTTTTATGTGAAGCACTTTGGTGCGGCTCAGCCGTCTGTAAATGCGCTATATAAATAAATTTGACTATGACTTTTGACAGGACAGCTTGGACCTTATTTATCAATCAAACGGAGAAACCAGTGTAGAAATCATCTTATGATAGGGCTAACATGTGATTCCTGATTCATGAAATGTTCATATCTCGCCAATCACAGCGTAAAAATGATTGGCTGTTGATAAATGTGGTGGCTGAAAGCCTCATTAAATTGTCACGCCCTAATTTATACTGGGTTTAGAGGCCTCGCCCCTAAAATTTATGACATCAAAAGATGCAATACGGCCAAGAAGATAAATTTGTCAGAGGGTAAAACTGAAACACTGACAGGTGCAACACAACCAACTGGTTTGTTTGGCAGACTCCCTTTGAGCTTGAAAGAAATCAGTGCTGAGGTCAACAGTGGAGCAGTGGACAATCAAACTACCAGTGAGGTTGGAATAATATATTAATATATCTGTGTTGTCTATCTATTTTGTCATAATGGAGAGGTATTAATATAAGATCTTATATCCCAAATATTTACATTTAGGTGAAGAGAAAATGGTTAGACTTCAAACTGGCCCTGACTGGGGATTTCCACCGGGCGCAGAATGGCCACGGAACGGCTCCGCCCCGGTTTTGCTCCGGCGCCAATTCCCACCAGGCGTGGAACGGCAGCGTAGCGAGGCAGCCGTATACACGCGAGATAACGAGACCAGACGTCAGATCTGATCGTAACCTCCACTCACATCCAGATTGTTGAATGCTGAGCCTTGCGTAGAAGTGACTGTACTCCCACTGTTCATTTTGTAAATTGAGGGCCCCTGTGTCTCAGCGTCCATTGACTTCATTCATGTATAAACCCTGCTGCACATTCTGCTTTAGACCGTCTCAACTGACTCTGCTGTCATGTTTTGATGCATATTTTTATGTCTTCTGCACAACCAGACTTTCACCCGGCTGGTCAATAACATAATATGATTGTCGTCGAAAAGCCCACAGCTTAAAAATATGCCCACCATAATAACATCATCTGCCAAGCAAGCCACGACAACACACACACACACACACACACACACACACACACACACACACACAACAAACACACACAACAAACACACACTGACACATGCTGAGGACAAGCGCTGCACCTCCCCTGATGCATGTTGTGCACAAACAAGTCATGTCAGTTTTCCGGTCACAGGCTTTCTCCATTGCCAAACATTTGAATGGATGGTGATCCATAAATATTTAATTGGCCCCTCGTCCCTCGTCCCCCCCCCCCCCCGAGAGGACACTCCAAACCCTCAATGTCTGACTAACGAGACTGAGGGAAGAGGAGGAGCACGGAGGAAGAGAGAAAAAATAAATGGCAGGAATAAACATATGATGTGCGTAAGACACCACCAAAAGCTGGAGTGTGTGTGTTCTTCCGAATGGGTGGATGCATCACAGCACAGCGTGACAGTGATGTTGCATTGACGTTCGCGGCAGGAAGGGAAAGAGCACGGAGAGAGAGAGTGGCGGAAGGAAGGCTCAAGGAGGACAGGGAGGAAGGGAAGGAGGGATGGATGAGGAAGAGTGACACACGCAGAACAATAGGGTGACATCCACTCTAAGAGGAGATGAATAGACTGAGTCAATGGAAGGGCAGGGAGGAGTGCACCATGCTCAGTGTGATGGATGGGTGGATGGATGGATGAAGTGCCAGAAATAACAAGAGGTGGAGGCGGATGAGAAGCGAGATCGGACTGATCTTTATTTGCAGCTCATTTTGATTGGAAGTGATTTTTCCCAAAAGTGTCAACTTTTACACTCAAGTTTGGTTGCAGCTCTCCTGCAGCGTTGTAAATGAGATAAAGTGCTGTAGAACCTGATAATGTAATAAATTCCAGATAATGTAATAACCCCGATAATGTAATAAAAATCTGCACTTGAGTCCATTGAAAATTTAATAAAACCTGATAATGTAATAACTTCCCGATAATGTAATAAAGTGCATTTCCCAATAATGTAATACACTTTTTACCAATAATGTAATAAAGTATAACATTAATGGGAGGTTATTACATTACCAGGTTAATTTCACAAGTCCTGATAATGTAATAATTCCCCAATATTGTAATAATTTAACAGCAGACCATGTAGAACCTGATAATGTAATAAATTCCCGATAATGTAATAAAAATCTGCACTTGAGTCCATTGAAAATGTAATAAAACCTGATAATGTAATAACTTTCCGATAATGTAATAAAGTGCATTTCCCAGTAATGTAATACACTTTTTTTATACCAATCATGTAATAAAGTATAACAATCATGGGATGTTATTACAATATCAGGTTAGCCTTCATTTCGCAAGTCCTGATAATGTAATAATTCCCCAATATTGTAATAATTTAACAGCAGACCACCCATTACTTGGGTTCAAGTGGTCAAAAGTTAATAAACGTTCAACTTTGACCTGTTGGTGGCGCTAGAGCTCTTGAGCTAGAGTTGCCTACACAGTATCACCACTTGAACCCAAGTAATGGGTGGTCTGCTGTTAAATTATTACAATATTGGGGAATTATTACATTATCTGGACTTGCGAAATGAAGACTAACCTGATAATGTAATAACCTCCCATTAATGTTATACTTTATTACATTATTGGTAAAAAAAAAAAAAAGTGTATTACATTATTGGGAAATGCACTTTATTACATTATCAGGTTCTACAAGTGCATTGTGAATTGAGCTGCATTATAAAACAGAATAAGAGAGTATATAGAAAGGGCAGGAGGAGACTTTATGAAGGTTTAACAGACTAATACTGGCTGTGGAGCACTGCCGCGCAGCAGCTTGGGTGACATTTGAGCCGTGATTAAATCATGAGGCTATTTCTTCCTCATTCGGTTGTCTGACAACAGGAACAGAAAATTATGTAAATGAAAACAAATATCTTGTGAATTTGGCTGCATTAAATCACACTGCAGGTGACAAAAAAGGGCAGGAGGGGACAGAGCAGAAGTGATAAAATATCGTAATTGTTTTTGTGAGAAGCACAAAAGTTGCCACTTTCTTTACAGGTAACTATTTATGGTAGAGCAGGGTCTCACACTCAAATTACCTGGGGGCCGCTGGAGGCAGTATCAAAATGACCAAAAAAAGACACAAAATTACAAAAAAAAAGCCAAAATGACCAAAAAAAGACACAAAATGACCAAAAAATGACAGAGAAAAAAACTAAATTACTTAAAAGGACACAAAATAACCAAAAAAAGACACAAAACGACCAAAAAAATACACATCATTACCAAAAAACACACAAAATTATTACAAAAAGACACAAAATGACCAAAAAAGACAAAATTACAAAAAAAAAGAAAGACACAAAATTATTTAAAAAAGACAAAGACAAAATGATTAAAAAAGATACAAAAAAATATTTAAAAAGGACACAAAATTACCCAAAAAAGTAAATAAAGGGACCTTCCACACAAAACACGGTAAAGTGCCATTCATATAAAACTCACATTAAACTTTCATATCAAAAACCGTTTGGATGTCAGACACTCTGTATATTGGACGTATTGGACGTATTGGACGTATTGTTAATGGAAAGAACAGCCTTAAAGTTATAGCTTAATAAAGAAAGAGGTGGCATTGTAGGAAGGAATATAAGATCAGGTAGAGGTGTGAAAATTTGAGAAAATATGAAATCGAGCAAGAGAGGAGAGAACTACAGATAAAAAGGGAAGGAAGAACAGAGAGAGAAAGGAAGAGAAGGAAGGAACCCAAGTAAGACAGAGATAAACTGTGTTCTGACCTCCAGCTACAGCATCACTGAGCTGCTGCCTGTCTGATTAGAGCTGCTGCACACTGACTATGGCACCAAGGACGCCGCGTGATAGGCAGGACTTAAAGGAGTATTAATTAATCTATGACCCGTATTGACCTCTACTGGGGTATGGTAAGAATCGCCACATCGTTAATAGAAAAATCTGTTCCAGTGCAAGTCTGCCACCCCTCCTCTAGACTACAAGTATCATAGGTGGCCAGCTGGGTTCAGTATCAACGTATCCAATTACAGAATATTCTGGCAACAGAGAAGGAAATATGAGCCAGTTGTGGCCCATATAAAGTTGCCAGTCCTGTGTAGTTTATTGTATTGTAAATTGGGAATATTGGGCTGAGAGTCAAAACCAGTTAGGGCACTTTTGGGGCAGTGTTGGTACCACAATTGGACTGGTATACTTCATATTTTATCCTCAATTTCTCCTGGAATCTGACTGGTAATCCCTGGTGCCCCCCCTACCAGAGCCTTAATATGATACAGTCTGTAGTTGGCTTGTTAATTTTAGTGAGAGGGGTGAGGAGGTTCCTGGACCAGAGCCTCTGTATGAATTGTTAACATTTTGTTGACCAAACAAGCACACAGGGATGTAATACGAGATATGACTACAATGATTACAGTGAGATGTACAACGACTCACAAATTCACAATAAAGAGAAGCAAAATGACTGCAAAGAGATACGAAACAACCTAAAAGAGACACCAATTGACCATAAAGAGACAAAAAAATATCTGATGTTGGGTTTTTTACCCTTTCAAAGAGTGACAGACAGAGACAAAATGACGTCAAACAGATGCAAGGCGCAGAACAAACAGACAAAAAAACATATGCAAACATACACGAAACAACAAAAAGAGACGCAAAACGACAAAAAAGACACAGAATAACGTCAAATACACACAAATGACATCAACATGACACAAAATGGATAAAAACATACACAAAAACAACCAAAAAGAGACACAAAATGACCAAAAATGATGCAAATAGACAAAAAAAAAAAGATAGTTCTGGGTTTTGGACATTAACTTGTATGAAATACTTTGCCGGTAGTGTTGTGGATTCAATGCTTTTGGCTGACTTACCGAGTGATGTACAGTTGGTTTCTGATATGTACTAGCCATTGTTTTGTGGTGAAATGGGTGAGCTTTTAGTGTCACATAGTTTTGTGGAGTAAAACCTTGTAGTTTTGTGACCTTGTGGTATCTATTCTATGATCGGAACTGGCCAGAACTCTGACACCAGGGTCCGAAAGTAAGCTAATAGCTTTGCATCCACTACACTACTGGCAAGTATTTCATACAACTTAATGTCCAAAATCTTGAACTATCCCTTTAAAATTGGGTCATTTTACTCTTCAAAGTTGCCCCCATCTTTAAAACTGTGCCCCAATCTGACCCTCCACCTTTATGTTTATACCAGTCCTGATTCTGGTTATTTGTCAGGCCTTAACGGACAGCCATGCAGACCAGAATTAGACCAATGTCAGGTCATGCAGTTGGTGCTTCAGTCATGTATTGCCAACTTATTGGGCTATTTGATGATCTAGTTAGTAAACTACTGTAGCTGATGAGCTAACTGCTATCATGCTAGCCTGTAACTGATCCAAACAACAGAAAGTCAGAGACTCTATGAAAGTCAGAGACTCTATGATCAATATTATGTCTCTCTGTGAGTTTTTCACATTGTCCTGATTAAATCTTTGCGCAGTCATTCATCTATGATTGATGATGTGACAAAGTTTTGAAAAGTGCCTGAAACAAAGTTAGCCTTGTTGAAAGCTTTTCTCAGGAACGTGATTAAAATGAATGCTGCTTCTGCCGAGACTGCCTGCTTTACTTGTCGGTGTTGTGAATTCGTGGTGAGAGCTGGAATATGAAGTGCCAGAGGTGCAGAGAGAAGAAAACTATGAATAAGAGATATGTACCGACAGATGAGACAGATGAGAGGAAGAGAGTCGAAGGAAGAGAATGAGAAAAATTAGTTTGAAGTGTAAGTAAGCAAGTGCTTTTGACAGATCATTGTAGTCTAAATATCTTCAGTGGAGCAGCTCGTTCCTCCTTCTCCTGCTGCTTTCTCTTCATGTCAGCTGCTTTTCTTCACTGTCTCTTAATTCCTAGACAGACTATATGGCAGCCTCTTCCTCTCATATCACATAGAATCAACACAGATATAATTTTTCTACAACATATTCCAAACGTCTCTCTGTTTGAACACAACAAGCCAACCAAAGTCTGTGTCCTTCTGTTGGGTTGCTTCATGCATTTGTAAGATAACAAGTTTCTTGTGTTGTAACTCCAATAAATACTTACTTTCTATCAGTTAGGCTGTCTTCATACACTGTAAAGTAGGAGGACACACAGTCGACCATGTCATCCATTCATTAATTTCATTCATTCAACTTTATTTAACCAGGCAGGTCATTAAGAACAAATTCTTGAGGGAAGGGGAGGTGGGCTAGGGAGTAAAACACAGTAAAGATCATAAAACTACAACAACAACAACAGTAACAACGATGACAAATATATATATATATATATATATATATGTATTACATGGTAGAAAAACAGTTGCAGGAGATCCTGGCAGATAGGCTTATCTAACCAGGCTGTAGAGTCTAACATGTTAACTGGTTCTCTAATTATTTATCGGATAGAACGCAGTGTGGTTCTTTTTCTTCTTTCCTCCTTGTTCTAAAAGGCGTACCTCAAGGTTCCATATTAGGGCCACTGTTGTTCACAATTTACGTGAATAATCTTTGTGATAATTTGTCTGACGCTGTGTCCGATTTTATGCTGATGATACCGTCATTTATTACGATTCAGATATCGTGTACATCATTGTTCCTGATATACTGTCGCACATTGTCCATCTTTGTTTGTCCGTAGACTCTCACTGGTTGACATTTATTCATAAATCTCTTCTTGGACTTCTGCCTACTTACTTGTGTTACACATGTGTAGAAACCTCAGACAGTATGGCCTGCGTTCTCAGGACTTGATACAGACGCAGGTCTGAGAGTCAGAACTGAACTGGGCAAAAAGGCTTTTAAATTCTCTGCCCCGTCTATGTGGGACGATGCAGAAGGAATTGAAATTGACACATCTTGTTGCTCTGGGGCAATTCAAGTCAATTTTAAAAGACAGAGAAATAAGCTCAATTGGATCATGTAATTGCTGTTTAATCCTGTCATCCAACTCGTTTTTTCTTGTAGTGTTTGACTGTATTTTATTTGTGTCTTATGTGTTTAGCGTAACCATTTTGCATTTGTGCTGCCGTCTTGGCCAGGTCACTCTTGGAAAAGAGATGTTTAATCTCAATGAGTTTTTTTCACCTGGTTAAATAAAGGATATTGATTGATTGATGTGCTTCAAACCTTGAGGCATCAGGTTGGCGGAGGATCTTTGTTGTGTCAACACATTATGAACTCTAGCATTGTTCATAATTGCTATGATCACATAATTGGGCCTCTAACAATACATGCTAATTTAGCAGCCCATTCAATAAGCTGATCATGTCCTGCTGTACCTACTAGTAAGTGGAATAGGCCCCTTCTCGCCCGTACTAAATGGATGATAAGCGCTGATAAACACCCATTCAATATTCTTACAATGATCGAATTGACTTGAGAGTTACAAACTAATCACTTGACTTGATTAGTGATCAAGTCAAGTTGATCGTAAAGTTCATGGTTGTAAAAAAGTATTTAGTTTCTGTGAATTTAGGCTACAAAAACACTGACCTAGGTTTAGGGCAAACAACTTCCTTGGTGAAAATCCCCCGTTTGTTCATGTTCAGTGGCTGGGGAGAGGGATTCCTGGAATGCCCTGCTTAGCCTGCTGCCCTCGCGACCCGGCCCCGGATAAGCAGAGGAAAATGGATGGATTAATGTATGGTCTCCCCATACATTATAGTTTTTGTGCATGTCCAGATACTTTTGGCCAACTTCTACTGCATTTTTTTTAGCAAATGAACAATGATATTATCATAAAAAGAATTCTAAAATGTTTTCCTGTTCATTGATTTGTAGTTATATTATAGTATGTGTATAATAACCTCTTTAAAAAGTAATGAATGAAAATGTATTTCCAATAAAATGTGCTCTGCATTGAATAACAAATTCTAATATGTTTACTTCTCATGCATGGTACTTGTACCATATTGTGGCTACTGCACTACTGGCTGGCTTAATCAAGCATTTGTGTAAAATCAATACTATTAATCTGTGTCTGCCTTTGTGGCAGTGCTCTTTATATTGATTACAGTTATCATTTAGTCAGCAGACTTTATGTTTAGCCTGAAAGATGAGTGTATTTTATTACCAATAACACATACTTGCCGTTGTTGTGCAAAACTCCCAGTCATTTTAGTCTCCATTTTTTTGTATTTATGTGAGTTTTGTGTGAAAACAGTGATTAGATGCCCCCCCTCTGACTGATACAACGTAAGCCGAGGTTGTTTCCTCCCTCACTGTCTTATCTGGTTTTGGAACAGGCCTCTCGGGATGGAGATTAAGAGGGACAGAAATAAAGAGATGCCGCTGAATAAAATCCATATTGAGGTCTCCTCTACAATATGCTTTCATAGAGTGTACGCTTCCTTCTTTGCATTGGAGTTAGAACTTTAAATACTGTTGTATCATCGTTTTGATTGAGTTTTATCCAACAAATAACAGCTAATCTGTGTAGGAATGTGAAAATTAATTGTGCTTTTGGGATACACAGGTTTATATGAGTTTGCTGAGATAGTTTGATGAAAAATTTGGATTTAAGCAAATGTGCAGTGTGATTTGTTCGGAATAAGAATTCTTTAGGGAATTTAGCTGAAACAAAATCATTAATTGGTTTATTTATTGAACGGACTACTGGGCAAAGGTCAAGGGTCCCAGAGTGTCAGGGGCCCCTTTGACCTTCACGTACACAATGTCTCTGAGAGGCACTAAACAACCACAAATATACACAAAACTCTTAACAACTATAAAGGGACACAAAACAACTACAAAGAGACTCTTAACAACTATAAAGGGACACAAAACAACTACAAAGAGACTCTAAATGGCTTCAAAGAGACAAAAAAAGACAAAGAGACTCTAAATGGCTACAAGAGACACACAACTACAAAGACACACAAAATAACTACAAACACACAAAACAACTACAAAGAGACTCTAAATGGCTACAAAGAGACACACAACAACTACAAAGACACACAAGACAACTGAAAAGGAGATGCAAAATTAACAAATAAAAGGGCAAAACTACAACTATCAAAGCCGAAAAGAAAAATTCAAAGAGGCTAAAAAACTATAAAGTCTGTGTGTCCTACACCTTTGTAGGAAAGCAAGCCTATTTTCATATATGTTCCTATTTTGTTTGCAGTATAGAGTCCTCATACACACACACACACACACACACACACACAAACACACACACACAAACAAAAGAGGCACATATCACACATCATTCAACTTAAGACAGTGGGAGTTAAGAAATGGCAAATAAAATAAAAATTAAATTAAATAAAATTAAAAATTTAAAGTTCTTACAGGTCCAGACTATACTTAGATATTGACGTGAACTAAAATACGAATAGCAAAAAAAGAAGAAAGAAAAATAAAAACAAAATAAAACAGCAAATAAAATAAAACTTGTTTAGGTTGTAAAAACAAGGATAAAGGTTAAAATGTATATATAGAAATAGTAAATACATACATAAAAGCAACAATAATATTTCTATCTGAGATGTGACATAAATAACACATCACTTTCACTCAGCTGTGGAGCCGCGGCGGCAGTGAGAAGCAGCAACCAGAAGGTCACCTGCTCCAGGAAATATTCTTCTCACGAGTCGAGTTGTGAGAGTGAGGAGGGAAGAGCAGAAAGTGACTTGTCTACTCTTGCGTAAGTGATAGGTCACTAACAACGCCTGCACTAGCTTGCGTGATTAGCTGTCTAAACTCATAAGTTGCTACAGATGTGTTGTGTTGGCAGGCAGTAATGGGCCCACAGGTCGCACCAAATACCAAGTGGATGCACGGCTGCCAGGTCAGCCAACAGTTTCTGTTAGCAGACATGACAGGGCGAGAGAGAGGAACAACAACAGCCAAAAGACAGCATGGATAGAAAAACAGATAAGCATTAGTAATTCAATTTCATGTTCTGCATTTAGATTTTGTTATTGTACTTCTACGGTGAGTAGAAGTAGATGTGTGTGTGTGTAGGAGTTGTGTGTATTAGGCTACAGGAAAAGAGAAGGGACAAAAAGATGTTAGAACCAGGTTTTTTTTTTCATTTTAATTTTGTTCTCATCTCCTTTAAATAGTTTGGTTTTGTTTCGTTTTTTATTAGTTTCTTCCCCTTCTGTTCTGTGTGTGTGTGTGTGTGTGGTGTTCTTGTACTTCCTACATAGTGAGGACCGGAACACGTTTTTAACCAACAGAGTGAGGACATTTTTGCAAAGTGGGGACATTTCGCCCGGTCCTCACTTCTTTAAAGGCTTTTTTGAGATCTCAGACTTTTTAAGTCTGCCTTTAAAGGGTTAAAGGTTACAATCAGGTTTATGTAAAGGTAACCATGTCTTAGGGTTAGGGTCAGGGAACTAAATGAAATAATGAAAACTAGAATTGAATAGGATAACTAACTGAAACTGTATCGTGTGGTTATAAAACTAACTAAAACTAACTAGAATTATAGTGAAAATGTCCTGCATTTTCATCTTTGTCAACGTTTTTCATACATAATGAAGATTGATAATAAAGGCAAAATTTTCTGTGACCTCTTTTAATCTCCCACCCAACAAATACCCCATTACAAAAAAAACTGACACTAAAACTAATGAAAACTTAACAACAATAGCAAACTCACTCTAAAAACTAAGTTAAACTAACTGAATATGAAAAAAAAAATTTCATAACCCAATTAAAACTAAAACTAATGAAAAATCCCAAACTATTATAACCTTGGTACTATGTCCGCAAGATGGCAGCGGACAGTCTGAAACGTGAAAATGAGTCGTATTTTGTTGCCTGTACCACCCTGCATTGACGTTTTTAGGGGACACCAGTCTGGAATAAGTTATCGGGGATGCGGCTCTTCTTCGCCGTGCTGCCTCCGTCCCAGATCAGGCAACACTTTCCAACCTGAGAACTAAAAAACTGCACAAATCAAAGACATAATACTTAAGCAACAGAAACCATAGACATATGGCACAACTGCTTATATATTCAGATCTCAAACTGTAGAAAATCAATTATTGCCGTAATCACATTTGTATCTCATTTACAGTGCAAATGACTTGGTGGAAGGATTGTTCTGTTCATTTTGGAGTGATTGTAGGAGGTACAACAGGCTCTGATTGCATCTGTGTGGTGGCCTGCAGCTGCAAATCACATTTCTTTTGCATTTACATGATGGCTTCAAAGTGGCATCGTAGCTTAGCATTGTCCCATAGCAATGAATGGAACACTTTACATTTCTATGGTCTTAAAATAAATCAAGAACCCTGTGGTAGCAGGGAAGCTTTGATTTTTTTTTTTTTTTTTTACCAATTAATTTCTCATATCAGCATGGTGGTGCAGTGGTTGGTGTTGCCACCTTGCTGGCCTTTCTCTGTGGAGTTTCCTCTGGATTTTCTGGCTTCCTTCCACAATCTACAGACATGCAGGTTAATTGGCAACCCTGATGATGTAGTGCATGGTGATGCACGGCTCTACTCTACTACTCTACTCTACTTACTCTTTTTTGGTTTTCCATTAGCAAAGGTTGCTTTGGTAACACTTTGCTTGAAGGTAACGTCATAATAGTGACATGATACTGTCATAATGGTGACATGACACAGTCATGAATGTGTCATGAACATTATGTCAATGTCATAAACGTTATATAACGTTATATATAAACGTTATATAGTTTTATAGTGTCATTCGGATTTTGTGATGACAAGCTGACATTCTTTGGGTTGTCTTGATTATGACAACTTGACATTAATCAAAGTGACATTACCAGAAAATATCTTTGTCATGGCAACTTGACATAAACAACATATGCACCTATTTCTGTGTTTATGTCAAGTTGTCATGACAAAGACATTTTCTCTTTCTTTTCTTTACCTGACCGGCAGAATCGATACTAGAATGTTGGCCAAAGAGAGACGTCACTAATAACTGAGGCTGCCAGATGGTTTGTTGCACAGAACCACCCAAGAAGACGTCATGGAAACCGTTTGGAAAGGGGCACTTTAAAAAAATACCTGGCAGGTGATAGGATGAACCTATCAGAATCAAACACCATCCGCAGAAGCCTTCAGTGCTGCTCTCTGCTCTTCTTTTAACAAAGAAATGCTCTCCAGTTCTTTATATAACTAATGATGTTGCAGGATCGATGCTAACCTCTGAGGACCTGAGGTTGTTTTGAATGAACAGTCGTCTCTTCGTGTCATCACAGACACGAAGCTGCCAGTAGCTCCTCAAAACCCTATTTGAACGGCCAGGTGACAGACGAGCAACAGCCATCAAACAAAGTTGTACATTTTAAGCTCTCAGTGACCAGAGAAAAAACAAGATGTGCAGCATTCAGTGTAGATATGTGGATATGTGAGGGTTAGGGTTAGGGCAAAGCCACTGCATTTACTCACCACTTGTTTGGTGCCAGTGGAACCGGAAGCTCTGAACAATTTTAAGCATTTAAGCGTTAAGAATAATAATTTTTCTAAGCTATTTCTTTTCCATCTGTGAAAAAAAGCATTGGATTTTATTAATAATCTGAGGGAATATAGACATGCTCCCCAGAATAGATGCTCAGAGCCTCGTCATGCTGCTGGCGTTTGTAGCAGAGTGTAAAAATATAAAGGACTAAAAAAATATGCTGGCCTTAAGAAAAAAACTATTTGGTGGATAGAAAACACTACCAAGTGTGCTCAGTGCACTGTGGATGACTTAGTAAATGTTGATAAAAGATGTATATTTTTCCCCCCTACATTGACCAATCAATTGATTAAAGAGTAGGTAGAATTCTGTAGTTGACTACAGCCCTAAAAAATTTGCCACACCTATGTCCAAACACACTGTTTTTTATTTTACCAGATAAAAGACCCACTGAGATCGAGACCTCTTTCACAAGAGCGACCTGGCCAAGAAAGGCAGCAGTACACGTCACAATGGACAGGACAGACGGATAAATAAGAACATACATTGACATACTTAGTGCAGAGCAATAAAGTGCAGGAGATTACAGCAACGAGCGAAGAGATACAAAATGTCATTTGATCGCAAGGCGTTCTCTGAAGAAAAGTGCATAAAAAAGCAGGAACCAGGCCAAGAAGGGCCTTATAGACCAAAGTCATCCAGTGTGTATGACGTCTTTCGAGGAGGGCATGCCAGCTTTAGCAGACAGTTCACAGTGGTGGGTGAGGCATCTACAACCAGTGGTGAACCTCAAGGCACAGTGATAGGCCCAGTGATAGACCGGAGTCAAAGAGTGTATCTAGAACAGGCAAAATAGTAGCTGACATCAGGAGCTTTCGAGCTCTGAAGGAGAAACATGACTTGTTCTATAATAAAAACCAAGCGTCACTCTTAATTTGCAGATAAAATTTTTGATATGGACTTTGAATGAAAGGTCCCCACCAATTAGGCATAATTGGAGAGAGAAAGCATGTGACTGCGTTTTGCATGATTACCAGTTTTCGAACACAGTTAATGTTGATTTGAAGATGAACCCTTAACCACGTTGTTTTAGATCAGGGGTCTCAAACTCAAATTACCTGGGAGCCGCTGGAGGCAGTGTCAAAATGACCAAAAAAAGACACAAAATGACAGAAAAAAGACACAAAATGACCAACAAAAAAACACATAAAATGACTGAAAAAACACTAAATTACTTAAAAAAGACACAAAATGACCAAAAAAGACAAAGAAATTACAGAATAAGACACAAAATGACAGAAAAAACCTAAATTACTTAAGACACAAAATGACCAAAAGAAAGACACACAATTACTAAAAAAGACACAAAATTACCGTTC
The DNA here is from genome assembly GCF_030273125.1 of Centropristis striata. Taxonomy (NCBI): domain Eukaryota; kingdom Metazoa; phylum Chordata; class Actinopteri; order Perciformes; family Serranidae; genus Centropristis; species Centropristis striata. Next base: position 5,626,885 of record NC_081528.1, on the reverse strand, counting down.
TTGTTTTTGTAATTTTGTGTCTTTATTTTTAGTAAAGTGCCATTCATATAAAATATCATCACGAGGGCTGCAATTGGCGTGCAGGTTTGAGACCCATGCTTCAGATGCTTACATCAAGCCATGCATGAATCATCATGTGGAAGTTTAGAATACACTCAAATGATTCAGTTAGAACGTATTGGTGCATGAGTTATTTTATTATTTAGACATATAACACAAATTAAAAATAAGGTCATGTAAAGTCAGGACTGAACCAACTGCCCATGACTTGTTTTCTTGGTTCTTCCTTCCCAAGTGAGTAGTGAGTAGAGACAGCAGCATTATGGCATCTCACCATATTCTAATATTAAGCTCCACCATGCACTGCATCGTTTTGTTCTGTTGACAAGTTGGACTCAAGTGCCTCTTAAAGATTATTGCAAAGCCATGCTGTTTCAAATTGCATTGCCAAGTGCTCTGAGATTATTAACAAAGCTGTGGTGCTTTCTGCAGTTGACTGTGGAGTAGCAGTAACAGTTGGCTCACAGCCAGCGTATGAATATATTAATGATGATGATGCATAGAAAGCCTCTAACTCAGATTTTTCCCATTTTCTCACTTGAATGGAAAGTTTACATAGCCTTCAATGTGCTGAGTAAGTTCTGTAATCCTCAGACTCATTACAAACCCACTTAAAATCGTGAAGGGTAGGGGGAAAAATCAATTGGCCAAACAAGAGCTTAGTTTTAAGCTTACATTTTGGTAAATCCATGGCACCATCTGAAAAGCAGCATTGTTGAAAACAAAATGCATGCTTCCTGCCTGGATAAGTGAGTGAGTGACTGATTAAGTGACCTGTCACTGAGTTAAGTCCAAGAAATCCTGCTGCTATGAGTGACACGTTGACAGCTCAGTAAATGAAATCCAGCATTTTACTGCCAGCAAGCCACTCAGGCAATGCTTGGCCTTTTCTCTGGGATTTGCATGGAGAGTGTAGAATATCATGCAGACACGCTCTTCTTCAGAGATGAATGGACACGCCGCCAACACAACACATTAACATTCACTCAGGAGAATGTGCACAGATACACAGACTGGGGCCGTTGAAACGAACTTCTGCACCCAAATATAAATCAAATATTAATGTAAAAATGAATTGAATGCTAAAATCCTCCTGCAGAGGCGGCGACTCTCTGCTCTGATCTGAACTCATCAGCTACCTGACTCATTTCCACCCATGGCCATCTCCCAGCCCACACCGGCCCACACCTCCTCTTTCTATCATAGTGGCTGGCTTTAGCAGTTTCACCAGCAGCACACTGGAACAAACTTACTAGCTAACCAGCTAGCATGTATGGGGAGCCATACATGTCTATGTTCCCCTCTTTGTATGAGACTGGGAAAAGCGAGGAAAAAGGGTCCTATGTTCCCCAGTCTCATACAAAGAGGGGAACATAGGACCCGGGGAACATAGACACGCTCCCCATACATGCTAGCTGGCTAGCTAGTAAGCTTGTTCCAATGTTCCCCTCTTGTATGAGACTGGGGAACATAGGACCCTTTTTCCTCGCTTTTCCCAAAAAGGGTCCTATCTTCCAGTCTGTTAGTTTTTCCACCATTACTGCCAAATTACATGGCAAATAGGCCTAACCCTAACCCTATTTAAAAACCCAAAAAATGAACTGCAAAGTAACCAGAAAGTAGCTGCTGCGGCTCCTCCCCATCCCAAAGCACTCACAGGCGGCCAGTCCTCGCAGCAGTCCCTCCCAGCTGCAGTCAGAGCAGGAGATGTTAACAACTCAGCGTTCAGCAAATGAATTGTGCATGCACAAAGTCACCTCTGGCTGGTTTACAGTCAGTGTCTCTTTAGGGTTGGAATTGTGACAGAAGACAGTTCTATTTTTCATTTATTTTTCATCCCACAATTTTGTAACCCATTTTATTTATCGCCCAGTTTGTCCTATTTCATGATCCTGGGCGCTACCTCGTCCCTTTCGGTCTGGGGAGAGCCCTGAACTAGCCACATGCTTCCTCCGATACATGCAGAATTAGCAGACCGCTTCTTGACACCTGACAGGGGGAGATTCCCTGGTGGGACGTAGCGAGTGGGAGGATCACGTTATTCCCACCGGTCCCCCCCCCCCCCCCCCCCCCCCCATCAGGCGCCCTGACCGACCAGAGGGAGGCTCTATAGCGACCAGGATCAATGCATGTTTTTGTGAGACATCCCGACAGAAGACAGTTCTAAACATATTTAGGGTGTTTTTACTCACTTTTTGTCTCTCCCACAACGTTATTCCTCTCTCCTTACAAGTACATGCAAATCGTAAGTTATGCAAATGAGGTTATGCCGCCATTTAGCAACTTCTAGTGATTTTTATGACAGCCAACAGCTACTTTCCTTACTGAGGAGTTGGCAACACTGACTTGAGATCATAAAGTCATCATGAAAATGTTTATTGAAGTAATGAGTTGAGTGAGAAGTAGGCTCAATTTCTTATTGATTTAGATCCAAACTTATTTTTGCAGCCAGTAGAGTCGCCCCCTGCTGGTTATTAGAAAGTATGCACATGAAGGGCACCTCCTCATTCACCATACTTTTCATGCTAAATTTGAGCCTTAAAAATTCAACTATAATTTGAATATTGGACATGATAATGAATGAAAATTGAACATAGTAATGAATGAAATTCATATGGGATTACAGAGGAAGACAGCTCTGACACACACACACACTGTATATGTCAGTATTATTTCTCCTTGCTCTAGAAAGCAGCGCCGCATGGCCTGGTTATGTTATTACCTTAGCAACAAGCTGCCTTATATCCTAGCTCTGTGTGTCTGTGTGTGTGTGTCTGTGTGTGTGTGAGCCAGACAGAAGCAGGGAAAGAGAGAGAAATCCATGAATTGCTTTTTTTAAGCAGCAGATCCCCAATTGATGCGTCTGTATGTGTGTCTTAATGTGCGTTTTAGCCAATATATCACTGTGTGAGTTTATTGAATATACACGTGCATAAACCTGGATTAGGCTTCTTTGCAGCAGCACCCGGGCCCATTGTGACCTGCATATGGTTTAATATTCACACAACAAATATTGGATTACATTTATACAGGCCTGTTACCGTAGCAGCAGCTCAATAGCCCTGCTGCTCGGGGCTTACTGTAATTGTTGCAGTTATGGTTAATTAGCTTGCAAACACTGAGGATTCAATCTCAAATCAATATGAGGAGAAAAAAAAAGTGTGCACAGCCTGCTGACCCACAGGTGCCTTTAAATAAAAAGGAAGCACTTAAGGAAATGAGGCGCTGATATGAAAACTGGTATGAGTGGCATTTAAGCATCAATAATTCAATACCAGCCTTCCTTTATGACTGGTATAAATAGAATAATTACTGTAACAAGCAAGATTGTCATTGAGAAGACTGGCAGCTTCTGCAGTCTCAGTGATTTTGCATTGTTTGCCAATGAAACAAATTTGGCAACAAATCTTATTGTTTTGATGCGAAAAAATGGAAATGAATGCTTCCAGCTAAAATGGAGTTAAAGCTTTTAGAGATTCTGGCAGCCACAGATAGTTTGAGTGAATGGCTGATAGAAGTATTACTCCTGAAATATTTATCCTATTTAAGCAAAAATATGCCTGGCAAAGGCTTGGTAGACAGGAAACAAGGTGTACAGATAATGCTTTCTGAATGTTAATGAGCACAAACAGTAACAGTGGCAAAGCATCCAGGGTACCACTTTTCTTCTATATACGGTACAATTTTCTTGACACTAATTGTAGGTGTCATTTTAATCTGAACGCACAAATACTTTTAAGTATATAAATGGAACACTATATTTCAGCCAACCCCCACTTCCTACACGTTGGATGATCAACCAAATTGGGCCTCAGTTTTCTTAATAAACTGATGGATGGTGGCTTTGTCTCTCTGGATTCTCCAGTTTATTATGTGGCCTCGATTCAGCACGATAACCTCAAAATATGAGGCATGTTCCTGAATTGCTTGCTGTTCAAGCTTTTTATTTTTGTCTGCACAATGTCATTAGAGCCCAGAATGATGCCTGTAGGTTGAAAGGTTCAAAAGTTATGGCCATTTTATCGTCTGAGGTTTGTCACCATGGTTACCAAGGGTGCTTTTGGAGTCTCCAAATTGTCGCTAAAAAAAACAACCTTAAACTGTGTAAAATGGTCATTTTTTGAGATATCTCCATCTATTTTTAATTTGGCATTGGTTATATTTTATACTTTCACCCCAGCTCAGATGTCCCAGCTATAATGATCTGTTGGCCTGTATTTACCAAAAATATCAGGCTGAGAATAACAAACATATTTTTCAGTTTGTATCAACTTCCGTCACTCAATACCAGTAACACTTACATTTATTCTGACTCTTGGGGAATAAACTCCAGAATGTTACCTTTCACGTACCATAATCCACCATAATCACGTATTTACTCCAAATATTTAAGAACAGCTTTCAATTTACTTTGGGTATGTCTGAGAGAGGGAGAGAGAGCGAGGTGATGCATTAACATGGTTTACATCTAAAATCAATAAGGTAAAAATAAGAGGTTGCCTAAGACTCACACATATAAATAATAAACAGAACACACACACACACACACACACATACACACACAGTACCCCACTGATCAGAGAGTTGGGGGTTCGATCCCTGGCCGTGGCAGTCAGTGTCTTTTGGCAAGGTACTGAACCCCATAATGCTCTTGATTAAATCACCAATTGGAGAACGAATGGTTATTTAAATGGTTATTTAATGATGGTGGCAGGTGGCGCCTTGTAGGGTAACCTCGGCCACTGGTGTATACTTTTAGCCCAAGGAGCGTCATCTAGTGGGCTCATTAAATAAAGCAAATGGTTCATGAGGCTTCATTGTCACTTCTCTAGCAAGTAACGTAACACGATTACACGATATATATATATATATATATATATATATTAGTGATGTGCCAATGAAGCGTCATGAACCATTTTCTTTATTTTCTGACTCCTATAGATGGAGCTCTCTGATCAACAAACGGCTGAAAAAAACAATTGCTTACCATTGCTTAAGCTTTTTTCAATGAACCAAGGGCGCCATCTAGTGGGCTCAGAAAACAAGCAAACGGTTCATGAGGCTTCATTGGCACATCACTACTTGTAACTACTTCACTTCTGGCATTTACGTACATTTATTTACTTTTTACACAATCTTTTCTAACGCCCATCACTATCACTATATATATATATATATATATATATAATATATGTTCTGTTTATATATATATATATATATATATAGAGAGAGAGAGAGAGAGAGAGAGAGAGAGAGAGAGAGAGAGAGAGAGAGAGAGAGGGTACCAATTGCCAACACTATTTCAACATTGCTCTGTGAGATGGGATATCTTTGCAGCAGTCTCCACAGGAAAGCACAATATATTGTGTATATACTATATAAGGATTGCTGACATGTCCAATTGAAAATCCATGGGAGCCATTCGCTTTGAAGTAGCAACAGAACAGATAATGGAAAATGAACCTGCATATCCTGAGCGTAGTGCAGTTGCTAGGTTATCCTTATGTGACTTGCAAGGTGTCTCACTAAGCTCTGCTTCACTCTCATTCCTTCACGCTCTCCCTTCTCATCCCTCCCTTCATCCATGCCCTTCCCATCCTCCACCCATTTACTCTGTGTGTGTTCCTAATAGGTCATCTCACCTATTCCCTCACCTTCATCCCATCTATACCTTCACACCCCCATTCCCAAAGCCATTCTCTCCATTTCTCGCCATTCCTCCTGTTATTTTTTAATCTCACCCCTCATCCTTTCTTATTCCCACTATCTGTTGCAAGCAGAGACACATAATTGCAGTGTTGGAATGGAGTTCCCTCTCTTTGATTTCCCCCTGGGCTGAGAAGGTGTAGATATATGTGCCAGAATACTAACAGTTTACTGTTTATAATTCACTGACTCGTTTCCATTGAACCTCAAACAACAAAGGCACATTTTCAGAAGAGGTGGATGGATTTTTAGGAGATGCTGCATTGTCCTGGTTAAGGAAATATACTGTAGTTTGGTAGGTTTGGTTCAGAAGAACACGTTAGATGTTGCTTCTCTATATGTTAAATTTAATGTTATGTCCTCTGTATGCTATAAATCAGGGGTCTCAAACTCAAATTACCTGGGGGCCACTGGAGGCAGTATGAAAGTGACCCAAAAAAGACACAAAATTACTAAGAAAAAAGACACAAAATTACAGAAAAAACACAGAATTACCAAAAGAGAGACAAAGTCATTAAAAAAGACAAAAAATTACTCAAAAAAGACAAAATAACCAAAAAAAAGACACAAAATTATAGAAAAAACCTATTTAAATTATTACTTAAAAAAAAAAATGACCAAAAAAGATACACAATTATTAAAAAAAAGACACAAAATTATTTAAAAGAGACACAAAATTACCATAAAAGGGACCTTCCACACACAACACGGTAAAGTGCCATTCATATAAAACTCACATTAAACTTTCATATCAAGATGGGGGCCACAAAATATCGTTACGGAGGCCACAATTGGCCTGCGGGCCACAAGATTGAGACCTATGCTATAAACTGAACTACTAAAACAACAAAAATCAGGAAGCCAAGTGACTCTGAGTGACTGGTGGAGTTTTCTATTTATATGGTTATATGTTTAAACACATAATTCTGACACAGTGCCTTTTATGAGCAGAGAAACAGTTACAGACCAAATCATATTCACAGAATTTTCTGAACAATTTGAAGACGAATAAAGCATTCCAGTCCCTGTTGAACCTTGACTAATAATAGCTACCTACTGTAGAACACGACCGCTTCAGCTCCTCTCTCACAGTGAAGAAACAAGTTATTGAAACAAATGAGTCGTGCTCACTGTTCAAACATTGCCCACTTCTGCTTTTAAGAGAAGGGTTAAGATACTGCAACACTTCATCAAAGGTTTATTGATAAAAAAGTGGGTTCTCAGCTCAGTTTCCAGTTTCCCAGCGCTCATCATTTAAACGCTTAAACCTCTAAATGTCTAAATGTTTTCATACCAAGTCACAGCATGGATTTTTCTACAGTGTTCATCAAGGTCTCTGTGTCTCAATTTGATATTTTGGAAGGTATCTTTTTGTATTTTTATTCATTCTCAAGGGATCAAAAAATGTTAAATTAAGCATGAAATGTGTGTAACAAATAGTATCAACTGAAAAATTGATGCAAGGAGATATAATTGAGCATGGAAATGGTCAAATGTGATTGTTCTACGACATGAGAGACTGGTTAGAATTCCCTGGATCCCACCTTAGGGCTCAAATATACTTGCTTTTAACTAACCGTAAGCAAACACATGACATCAGCCTTACATATCCTGCTGGAATTTGGATTGTTGGATGTGCACATTCTCAGAAATGAATGCAACACTTCCACAAGCTACAATATGCATATTACCACCTGGAGCAGTGTATTGGGACAACATGGGAGATGTTTCTTGCCATCTATTTGTGGCATAGGCAAAACGTGAGACAGATACTCATCATTTTCCCGATGTGTTTGGTTTAGGGGTCTTATATGTACCGTCTACAATGGAGTGCCTTTAGTCTTTTCTGTCGCCGTGATCTCAGAACTAACATTAGATCAACCTCCTCGAAGTGTCGCCATGTTTGAAGTAGAGCTTCTGAATGTCCATGGTGTAATGTAAACAGTGTTTTATTTGAGCCCTTAAGCAGTCTGATTCATGTGGGTGCGATGTTGCCTTATGAGTGTATGTAGGGTTATTTAACTTTTTTCACATATTTTTAATATCTCACCACTGGCTACCGGTTTCAGCCAGCATCAAATTCAAAGCCTTGTCTCTTGCCTACAAAATAGCAACAGGCACAGCCTCTTCTTATCTGAACTCCTTTGTTCAGGTCCACAAACCCTGCCGTCCACTACGTTCTACTAGTGAAAGACGTCTGGCTCCTCCACCGCTGAAGGCCTCTACGTCTCAAACCAGACTCTTCTCCTCTGTAGTGCCCCGGTGGTGGAACAAACTTCCAAACTCCATCCAGTCTACTGAGTCCTTATCAATATTTAAGAAGAGACTAAAGACCCAACTCTTAACTGAACACCTTCACACTTGATCTACACAGATGACTACAATAAAACAATCTGTTGGCACTGACCGCTTGGTAAATGGTAAATGGACCTGCACTTATATAGCGCTCTTCTAGTCACTTTGCGACCACTCAAAGCACTTTACACTACAGACTGCGCTCATTCACCCATTCACACACACATTCATACTGGTGGCAGAGGCTACCCTAAATGGTCCCACCTGCCACCATTGGGAATTAATTCACACACCGATGAACGCAGCAATTTGGGGTTCAGCATCTTGCTCAAGGATACTTTGACATGTAGGCTGCCATGGTCGGGGATCGAACCACCAACCCTCCGATCACTGGACGAACGCTCTACCAACTGAGACCTAAAAGCAGTTACGTCCAAATGGACTCAACTTAACCCATGGCACTGACTCTTGTGTTGGTTCTTGACTTCATCTGTGCTTATTAACTCTCAAATGTACGTTCTTTTGGATAAAAAAGAACTTTCTCAAAACTTTCTCAAACACACCAATGAAGTGGGCAGTATAACATGCATGCAATATTGAAAAGTTGTATATTTCAAGGGTATATGTACCTCTTGAAAGTTTATATGTACTGTAGCAGCAGATAGTTCAATTTTCCCAGAGTACTTTAGCAGCTCTCGGGCCAAAGAGCCATCTGAGTGTCATACATGAAATGAAGAATTATCCTTTAAGGGTACTTCTCTGTGAGCTGAATTATTTGGATCTTAAATGGTGTGGTTGCCTCGCAGATAATTCACTTCCCTGCAATGCATCAAATTCTTTTGATGTAGCAGTCAAAGCAAAATGATCCCATTACTTTATACTTACAAAGGGTGGAAACACCTCGCAGGTCATTATAGCTCAAGGTTGGCTTGATGGAAGATGCCTGATATTAGGACTGATGCTGTTTGACCTTTTCTGAACAAAAGGCTACACAATCTTTTCTGCTAAGCTACTTCATGATCAACAGTGCACAAGCTCACTTTAAATCATCTCTCTGGGGATACACACTGATACTAAAAGACCCATTATTTTGCTGGAGGCCAAGCCAAGCCAAGCTAATGCAAGTTTTATTTCTGACACATTCATTTACGAATGCGAATGTGCACCGGAGGGACTGTGTTCATCAGTGCCCGTTCCCTTCTTCAATCTCTTGTGGAGTCATTTGGGATATAAACATGTACAGTAGTCATGGTAGAAGCATTTCTGGAAGGCTGCTAAATCTCCTTTTAGGGGTGAAGCACATGGCCTTTGTAAGGGAGAATAATTCCATTGCTGTCGTTGTTGAGCTGCCACAGTTTTGGAGGGAATAGTCTGAATCCTATTTTGAGCAATGGTTGTTGAACAGCTCCACAGCTCTAACAATAGGATTCAAATATGAGTGAAATTGACTGAACATGCCTGTGTTGTTTTCCATTTTGCAGTTCATTTGCGCGATGTGTAAACACATTGCACTGAAGGCTACAATGACTCATTACGAGCTAAAAATGTAGACTGAAACAGGAACGCTTCTATCCCATGAGCAGCCTTCACCTCATGTTAAATGGGTCAAAGGACTAAAGTGAAATACATTATACATCGCTGTATGTATTTGATTTTAACCCATAAGAACCCATGGTGACACCCGTGTAGCAAACAAAACACTTTAAATCTTCTATAATCTCCCATATTCAGCTTTATATGGGTGTGATTGGAAACAGAAATGTGAAAAAGTAGCTAATTTCAAAAAGCTTATTTTTTGTTACTAGGTTAAGTTTAAACCCATTTAACAATTCTAATCCATTAATAGTGTCCTGTATTGCATTTAACTTGTTCTGACCATATTTCCTGAACAAATTAAAGTCACAATTGTGATATATGTTATGGAGATGCAAACAAAAAGGCAAATGGTTATTTGTTTTTTATTTATTATTGATGTATTATTATTTTGTTACTTAAAAACAAATCTGAAAAATAATTTCTTGTTAAACTGCACTATTAATGTCACAATTTATATAGTATCTTTACAAAAAAATAAATAATAAGTGATGGCTTGTGTATATGTATATATATATATATATATATATATATATATATATATATATATATATATATATATATATATATATATATATATATATATTCCAGTATATTTTTGTTACAAACACGTTGCCAGTGTATTTTTCAGTAGAGTAATTTATTTTAATGTAAAAAATACTGTTTTGGCTGATATATACATTTACGGTGTTTCATTGTTACTGAAACTGAATTAACCCATTTATCATTTTACGATCTTTTACTGTCATGGTTTAGCAGTTTTTCACCGTAAAATCTACAGACATTTTTTACAGTGTAGGTTAAGTAACTGCAATATAATTACTGTATTTGTTTATTTGTTACTGTATTTTGTTGGGTTTATAGTTCATCAAAACAATGTGAAACGATCCCTAGAGTGCATTACAAAAACATAAAAAAAAACGAGATATGAAAAATGGAGACATCTGTGTTTATATACAACTGTATATCTGTCCAGAGTTTATTTTCTGGAAATAACATTTCCACTGAAGGTCATAGTGCTGAACATATTTAAACATGGTCTAATGGAGTGCATATGACATGACCATGGCAATATGTTATGACTCACACACATACAATTTCTCATAAGACCTTGTCACAGTCCAAAGCATTGAATCTGTCTGAACAATTTTCTATATGTGGGCTACAAATGTCAGCTGTCATTTATAGTGGCAGTGGCAAGTCTTTTCTGCACAAAACACAGATGAACTGTTCTACCCTCCAAAGAATTCACTAAACCCCAAGGAAATGTTACACCATAGCTTTTTGTAGGAAAATCTGTTATCTGGCTGTACAATACACCACATTTCACTGACACCGAGTGATAGAAAGATTGCATTGTAATTCGACTGCTTTCAAAAGACACGTGAATAGGTAGAAGAGATGTTTTTTTTTCTCACAATGAGCACACAGCACATTGGAACCACTCTACAGTAGGAGTTCCTGGCTATGAGTCATTCACACATGTATATTTACTCCAGCATTAGTTAGGTCCCCAGGCAGTATCACTGTACATTCACCCATTTGCAAACTATTGGTAGACCTCAGGCAATAACATCTATGCTGGGAATTGTTTTAGCACATAATAATTCACACCTCTATGATTGCAAATCTATATTCCTAACACCGTTGGTCGTAATGTGTTAAGTCTATTTTCCCCCCATGAAAACTGGTGTAGCAATTTATTGTTTCATTGAGAATGCTTTTACAGAATTCAGTAATGAAATACAAAAACATGCTTTTTTTTAACTCTTATTGATAAAAGGATGATTTTCTTTTAACAATTATTGTCTTGCTAACCAATAAAAATATTTTCCCCAGGGTAATTGATATTTTCTCTAACTATTGATACATCACATCTGGTCACACACTCCTGGCTTCACCCATAGATAAAGAAGTGGATCTAGCCATTTGTTCTGAAAATTGAAGCAAATGCAGAAATGCTTTTAACCTGCATTCTCTCTAATGACCACTAGGGGTCGACTACACTGGTTGCAAAAAGAAGAGTGATTGTCTTGAAGCTATTGTATAGGCTATCTTGTGATTCACATGTGGTTATCCTGATTGACAGGTCGCAATGTGTCAATGAGTATTCACTGCATTAAATAGCTGTGATCTTATTTTTGGGTGTTGTCCATGTTTTTGTCTTTGACCCCTTCACTTTGATGAAGTTAAACACAATGGGAAAGTGTAACATTTTAGTTCAAGGTTCATAAACTTTTTCAGTGGTAAAATTCAAGCATTTTCACGGACTTTCAAGGTCCATTTTCAAGCTTTTCCAGGACCTTTCAACGGTTGTAAATTGCATGTTTTAGATGAGAACTTACACGCTAAAAGGGGTAATTTCACTAAACCATACCGACAACGATGGTTTTACGCTTTTAACAACCAAAAGTACAGTTTGCTAATCTCAATATTCAATTTAGTATTTTTTTCATTGAACATTTGATTATCTATAGTCAGATTGCAAGAGAAATACAGTAAGAATTTCAAGCATTTTCGAGCACTTTATCTGAAATCCAAGCACTTTTCAAACCTTGAAAATACAACATTAAAATTCAATCATTTTCAAGGATTTCAAGCATACGTATGAACCCTGTTAGTTGGTTGCACTAAAATACACTCTGAGGTGTCAAATACATTTTTACATTTTAATCCTTTTTTTTTGGTTAAGGTGTATTTTGGATGCACCTTGCTAACCAAGCTAGCTAGCTAGCACTAGCACCTTAACCCTGCTGAACTCAAGGCTTGAAAACAGTAGTCCACAAACGATTGGATGATGTCAGGGTATCTATATGTCCACTTCTTATACACAGGCTATGGTTTAACCTCCATTTTTTTGGCCAAGCTAGTTGGTCTGCTACTGTGGTCCAGACTGGAATATCGCAACAACTACTAATAACGTACCCATCAGCCTCAGCTATACAGTTTTATACTCATCGCTAGTGATGTGCCAATGAAGCCTCATAAGCCATTTTCATTTTTCTGACCCCACTAGATGGCAATGGGAATTGAGTGTGTTTTCAGACCTTTGTTGAACAGATCGCGCCATCTAGAGGGCTCAGAAAATAAAGAAAATGGTTCATGAGGCTTCATTGGCACATCACTGCTCATCACCAAATGTTAGGATACTGACTTGCAAATTATGATGGTAAACATGGTAGACAAAACTGGATATCAACAAATGTCACTCAGCAATGTCACTTTTACAAATTTGGAATCTTAAATCCCAAGCAAGCAAGTGATCAATACTGAATTATCAGTTTCTTGAACTGAACTTTTAGATTTACTGTTTTTAGTGAAGAGAGGCGGATATACAGCACATACAGTTAATCAATTGTGCAATTACTTCTGTACTAAGTAGTTGCTGCTAAATGTATTTGTATTCATCTTACACAGGCTGACTGAGAAATTAGCAGAGCTATTGATCACTTATTGATTCCTGTGTTTAAACATCACATGATGTGCTGATAAGGCCACTGCAGCAGCTCCCAGCCCCCGCCGAGTACCCACACACTGAATATTAGTAATCCTGTTGCCAGACAGAATGATGATCGTGGATGATTCTGCTTAACATTGCATTGCTTTATGTTAGGTCATTATTTGCCAAAATGTGTATTTTAATTCTTTATGCACACACTGTCCACTCATGACAACAGCGTTATGGTCTAGGTAACAAAAACACAGAAAAATCCATTTAATCCATTAGTCAGTTTATCCGATGGCTTTTCATAAACCCAAATGGATTGAAGAGCATTGGAGCCTTGGATTTAGATGACAAAATGAAAATAACCAGTTCTCTCTCTGTATTTTTTGCTGGCTCTAATTATGATGAAATAATTATGATTAATGATTTACAATTACAATTCGGCATGTGAAGTTGTTTAACCCTTTGATGCACAACATCATTCATTTCTCATGTTATTTAATGCTGCTGTGTGTTTCTGTGATCTATCTTTTGATATCAACTTATTTTATGATTGAATATTCCATGTATTCTTTAAATATCTTGTTTTTGATAACAACAGATCATTATTTCCATTTTGCCTCTCATTGCTAACTACTTGGCTAAGTAGCTCGCTAAGCTAACTACTTAGCCAAGAAGTTAGCTAAAAAGTTAGCTAAATAGTTAGCTTATGAAGCTACTTAGCTAAAATGGATATGGGTCATTTTTGACCCATGTTGTGCATTAGAGGAGTAGTGACACAAAAAGGGATTTTATTAAAAAATGTATAAAAGAAAATTTAAAATTTAAAAAATTAGGATGTATGATGATCAAAAACAAACTAATTGAGGAAAACCTGGAATAGTGAATGATGAAAATAATTTATTGCAAAGATATAGAACATAAAACTCCGTCGGGTCACTTTAGACCATGTTGTGCATCAAAGGGTTAAGATACAAGCTAAAAGTCCACTCTCACCATGACAACAGTTCTATTGCTTAAAGTCCGATATTCAGCTATATTAAAGGCAAATGTTTGTTGTTTATGCTCACTTATCTTGACGTCCTGAGGACCCCTGAGGGGTAACAACGGGACCTGTCTGAGTAAACACAGTCTGCCATGTGACATCAAAATTAGTGCAAACAACAAAGGTAAACAGAAAATGTGTGTTTCCTCAATATTTTAGAGGTATAAATAACACAGGAACAGGAAAACATGAGCACACATCCATATTGGAGGTGAGACATTAATCCAAATCTAAAAAATATGTAAAATATTTTATACTGCAGTTTGGTCTACTGTAAAGCCATTACTATTCATTAGGAATACGTGTGTGAAATATTATGATTAAACTTAAAAGTCCAGTACCATGTGCAGTATTTTTCACTAATAAACACAGTGTTTCTGTCTCAATCCCACAATACAAGAAAGGCCTACTTCAAACTTTCTATATGAAATGAAAAGATAGTAAATAAGTAAATAAATGTACATAAATGCTGGAATTGAAGTAGTTAACAGGGTCACGTGACTACCACAAGTTACCTAAAAAAACGTAAATTACGTTTAAAACCGTTATTCAGGTAATTTAAGTTAAAAAGCATTAAAGTCCACCATTTGTTTCGACTTGTCCTCCAACTGAAGATGGGAAGCCACCTTTTTACCTTCGCTTGGCTGTTAATCATTATTACGTCAGCAAAATGGCGGTCGACACATTGCAGGGGATGGTGAAATACGTAAATATCACTTGTTTTTCGCTGCCTGTACACCAACCTATACTGACGTTTTTGAGGGATAAAAGGCTGGAAGTACAGAACCCCTAAAGGAATATAGTGGAGAGAAAAAAAATGGATGAAAAAAATAGACAATATGTAAGAAAAAATAGAGGGGTACACGAAAAAGTAATGGGGGAGAAAGAAACTGATGGGTGCAAAAAACATGATACTGAATACTCACCATTACTCTCCTGAGAAATATGTACTTCAATTACAGGGCCAGCCACTGTCATTTTGTTAAAGCAGTAACTGGCAGCAATAATTTCTCAAGAGAACTCATAAAATGTGCGAGAGAACAGAAACAATTCTCAGGAGAACGAAAAAGTTGGCGAGAGAAGGAAAAAGTTTCTTAGGAGAACACAAAAGTTTTGAGAGATGACGCAAAAGAAGCTTGGGAAAACACAAAAGTTTGGCGAGGGAACACACATTTTTCGGGGAAGAATGCCAGAATTTTCAAAAAGATCGCAAAGGTTTCTGGGGAGAAGGCTAAAGTTTTGCAGGACAACAGAAAAAGTTTCTTTGGAGTAAAGTTTTGCAGCTTTTTTTCTCATTTTTTTCTCCACCCTCCAGGGACTCCGTAGGGAATTCTGCATTATGTGCCATTTGTGTTTATTTAAATGAGTTGAGTGAAAAGAGTTTGACAGAAGAACTCATGTTTGTAAGTTGTAATCACTAATTATAATATCAATAAATACATACAATAATAAAAACATTCTAATTAACATGTGCATGTGTTAATTAAGGAGTTCGTCGTACCCTGGAACTGCAATTTACACACTATCTAAATGTATTTTTTACTAGCTTTACTTAAAAACGGTTCATATTTTTAAGATTAAATTTAAGACTTATCTTTTTAATTTGGCTTTTACTTCAACCATTTTAAAATATTTTCTGCTCATGCATCTAAGTGTTAGTGTTAGTACATCTTCTCTTTATTTATTTATTTGCTATTTTTTAGTCTATTGGTCTTTTAACTAGTAGTCTAGTAACTTTTTTCTTTTCTTTTTTTTCATTTTTAATTATTTTTTTACTTGTTATTATTTACTTTTGTTTCATTTTTATTTTATCTTACCTTACTTTATCTGTATTTATTTTATCTAATTAATTTCTAACCTGCAGGGGGTGGAGGGTGTTTGCTTTTTTTCTTTCTTTTTTATCTGAAGCATTTTGTATTACATTTCTCTTGTATGAAAAGTGCTATACAAATAAAATCTGATTGATTTACTGATTGATAAAAACCCCAAAAGATGTATTGCTTAAGGTGTATCCTCAGTTTAAGTTCACAACAGGGTAATCCTATAAATATATGTGCTTCTGTTTTTATTTTGCAGAAATTATGAGCCAAGAGAGGGAAAAAGAAAAACTGCATATGGAAGCATATATGTGCTGCTGTTGTTTGAAACAGTCACACTATGGAAATATAGACAGTTGGGGCCTGAAACCCCAAATATGGTGAAGAGATTCAGAGGAAATATTGCTGAAAACAGTCTACACATAAAGCATAAACCGGCTGCTCTGACACCTTCTGCAGGATGCACTGCTGCTTTTTCTTAAAAAAAGGAAATAGGATTAATATTATGTAATATTAATATATGTTAATCTGCCTTTCAGGGAATTACAAAAGCACAGAGAAGGGAGTATATATTTAGGATTAAATAAAAATAGATAATGTCAATGTATTCTATGTGGTTATAGGGTAAACAACAACGGCTGCACTTTATGAAGCTCCACTGGGGAGACACTCAGATAGGTGACGCATCACCAAACGCCAGCAGCTTTTTGCCTTTTCCCTCATTAAATGTGCACTGCAGAGTCATGTTATGTCAACTCCAGCCATCCAAACGCCCACGCACAGACACACAAACACACACAAGCACAGCAACGCACACATGCACTGGAATACATGAACGCACACACTCAGACCACCCGTGGGCGGTCAGTTAGCATGTTTGGTTGTGCTTGCAGTGGCTGAAGACTGGCCTGCCTAAAGGCTTACAAATAGGAAGAAGTGTGTTTATGTGGCTGTTTATCTGTTTGTTGAAAACAAAAGCAAAAGTATTATAGCCATGAGTCCTAGAAGCTGCAGTGTTTATAATGCACCATACAAAGAAGGTGCACTCAATATCAGGGATCAGATGGGATTTTTTGTGATTTTTTTTTTCAACTCAATGAATTATTTTTCCACTCCATGCCTTAACCAAAATATGTTTTATTTAAACAGTTTTAAATTAACTGTAGTGTAAACAACAACCAACATATTTACATAAATACAAATACATTTTTACATGAAATTCCCAGTGCAGCCAAACAAATTTACTGACTTGAAGCTGACTCAATGAAGGACCCAAAATCATCTCTCCTCCTTTCATCACCCTGAACCTACTGCTGGGAAATTTCTTATCCGTCAGGAATTTCGGAGACTATGATAACTACGGACTATGGGAACCAAACAAAATAGGGGGGTTCGGGGGCATGCTCCCCCGGAGAACATTTTTGCCCTAAAAGCCTAAATTTGGTGCCTCTCGCATATTCTAATGCCACTATTTCATCTTAATCATTGCATATTTTTTTAGGAATTATTGTAAAGGAGTATAAGGGTTCTCCTATGTTTTATTTAAGGCGTCATATTTTGACAGACTTCTTGCAAATTCTGTGGTGGACTCTGCTAACACATCCATGTGCTCTTATTTTGAAAGCTACATGTGTTTGTTTTTATTTTGAAGGCGGGTCTAACATGTTCTTACCGTAACGCTTTTTGTTGTGTTTAATTGACAATGAAAGTCAGAACTTGAAATTCGAAACTTGGTATGTTCAAGGCCTAAACAAATGTAATAATTTTTGATGTTTTCCAGATCTCCATTAGCCGCCGGAATCTTTATTGATCCGGGTTCAGGGTCACTATGAATCTGGGGGGACATACCCCCCCCCCCCCCCCCCCCCCCCCATCCCTAATGCCATCTGCATGCATGGTCAAAATAAAGAACATATTGAGGACTTGCTATTCTTTGTGCAATATCTTGTGTGCAAGGGTAAGGGTGTTGGTTGAGGAATACCATGTAAACACTAAAACTAATAGATTTCACCTTCTGGGGACCATGAATGTCTGATTTCATGGAGGGAAGTAATTATCTACTCTTATATACTCTGGGCTTCCAACAGAACTAAGGGAAAGGTCATACTATGATCCAAAGGTCCTCAGAGGAACAATATGACTCATCATCAGGGGACCATGAATGACCTCTGGACCATAGTGCCACAGATGGATTAAGCAAAGGAACATTGCCATTGTAATATCCACATCTAGCTGCTGGAGGCCCACACATAATGTTGGGTGCTCTGGAGGGAAGGGAGGCACATAACAAGCAGAACCAGGACTGAGAAGGGCAGGGTGACAGTTGTAAATGTTGAGAAACTTGTAGACAATAATGATTTATTTTTAGGTTCATAAAATGCTCCAGAATGAGTGTGAATGTAAGATATTACTTCAGAAATTGTAATCTTCCATTGCCACTGACACAAGTTAACGTTAGCTTCAGCAAACATTATCAGTAAATGTATCAATGTTAGCCACAGTTGGTAAATATACATATATAATGTTGGGGGCGGAGTTATGATAAGGAAGCTCCAGTGTGTCACCGAGCCATGATCTTAGACACGCCCAAAAAAAATCCTGAACACAAACGAATATAAAATGCATTTTCATACAAATCTCTGATTTTACTTTAGCTGGACTTTAATGGGTGAATCTGTTTGATTTTTGGATTAAGCTTCCCTTATTAATCCCACAGAGGAAATTCAATCTCGGCATTTAATTCATGCTTTTTGTGAAGCAGAATGTAGTTTTTTTTTATTATCATTGCTATGTTCAGTTTGAGAATCATTTAAGGTTACTGATAAGGTTTCTTGGGGAGTAGGGTTGATTTCATTAATTCTAACTAGTCTGTTTCTGTGTGTCCCACATTAACTGTAGCTCCATGATTAAATGATGCTGCATAATGTTGTTTGTCAAAACTCCATTTATTATTGAACCAGGTACATGGAATAAAAAGGCATCAGAATACATGAAAATAATACAGCTCAGTGTGTGTGTGTGCGTGTGTGTGTGTATGTGTTATCTTTCTTATTCTGGAAACAAGTGACCTTAAATCTGTATTTTAAAGTATTTCCCAATTAGGCTCAAGAGAGAAAGCTCCAAAAGTCTGACACAAAAATGACCACTCACATCTTCACATATTTTGTTTCGTAAGAAACATTTTACACAACAGACTGCACTCATTCACCCGTTCACACACACATTCAGCTGTGGCTCAGTTGGTGGAGCGGTCGCCACCTGGTGGTTCAATCCCTGACCATGGCAGCCTACATGTGGAAGTATCCTTGAGCACGATACTGAAGCCCAAATGGCTCCCAATGCTGCGTTCATCAGTGTGTAAATGAACTCCCAATGGTGGCAGGTGGCACCAGTGTGCCCTGATAGCCTCGGCCACCAGTATGAATGTGTGTGTAAACGGGTGAATGGGTGAATTACCCCAATGGTTGAATTACCCCAATTTACCATTTACATACATACTGGTGGCAGGGGCTATCCTAAATGGTGCCACTTGCCACCATTGGGAATTCATTGATACATTGATGAACGCAGCATCGGGAGAAATTTGGGATTCAGTATCTTGCTCAAGGATACTTCAACATGTAGGCTGCCATGGTCAGGGATCGAACCACCAAAGTTCCGGTTTGTGGGCAACCACCCTACCACAGCCGCCCCCGGGGAGAACATGCAAACTCCAGAGAAGAGCCACAGGCCGGAGTCGAACCGGCGAAGCTCTTGCTGTGAGGCAAAGTTGCAAGTTACGATAAATCCACTATACACAACCTGCCCAGCACCAACTATTAGACAAGGTTAGCATCTAGCTGGTGAACACAGTGTGTTGTGGTTGGTGGACACCAAAACGGAGATAAAAGATGAATAAATATTGGACTAACATTGATCAGGGGGCCAAAGACACAAACTTGAATAAATGTTAATGGTATGCATCTACTCTCCACATAATTGTGTCTGTTTGAAGCAAGTAATTTTTTGATTGCATCAGAAACTGTTTTTGTATTGTGTTTGGCCCCATGGGTGTGTTTTTGTGTCCATATCATACATTCATGAGAAGGCTCTTTCGGAGCATTTCTCTGGGTTGAAACACTTCCTTGACTGTTTGCTTTGTTGGCCTGGAAACACACACAAGCACATGCAAATACAGTATTGCATCAGGCTGCGACTCCTCTGCTCTGGTATCACTCCCTCAGCTTTGCTTACTTCATTAACATCCTGACATGCTTTTTGTTCCCCTATCAAATGGTGTGCAGCATGCTTATATTAAATATTTGAAGTACAAAATAAAGTTGTAAGAGCCACGGGCATAGTGTCTCGTACCATTTTATTCTTATCACATTGGGTTTGTGTGCATTTGTTGTTTGTGTGTGGAGAGTATTTTGTCAGTCGTCACAGTTTGATTTCAACTCTTCAGAGGATGCTAAAATCTGGTCTGTCAGGCCGAATAATCCCTCCAGCCTGTCATCTTTCATGCCATTTTGTCCTTTGTTTTTTCACAGTGTGTGTGGTTTCCTTTTCTTTTGTGACTTGAAAAAATACAATATGTCCTCACATTCCCTCGACTGTTCTGACAGGGTTTTGGTTAACGGGTTTTATTGTACTTTTTTGTTACTTTTTTATTCTTTGATTTTATTCTTCTCCATATTGACCATATTCATGTCTTTTCATTAGAAGTATTCAAATGAAATGCTCATGATGAAAAGGATTTATTATCCAAGAGTTTATATTTTATGTTCAGTTAGTTTGTTGGCTTGTTTTTCTGTCTGTCAGCAGGATTATGGAAAAAAACTCTGGTCCAATGAAATGCAACTTGGTGGAAGGTTGTTGCATGGCCCAATGAAGAACCCTGTACATTTTGGAGAATATTCACATTTGTGATGTCTCATATTTGAACGAATCATTCTAAGAACAAATTACTTTGCAGAACAAAAGGTACTGAATCCCTTCGAAAAGTTTCATTTTCTCGACTCCCGTTCCGTCTCATGTCTATCTTTCTCATTATTAGCAGTCTGTTATGCAGATGATGCACAACTTTATATGTCTGTCATAACCAATAACCCTTAATTTAGCTGCAAATACAAAGTTAAGATTATGATCCAGCAACAGTGTTGGTGCAAAGTGTTCAGTGTCTTAACAGTTTATCCATCAATACCCATTCAGTAGGTAGATTGAACCACCATAGGTGACCCCCTTTTATTTTTAACACTGTGAATCACAATAATTTTATGTTGTTATTTTTATACATTTTGTATCAGTAAAAACACTATTCCCATTTCCCTCACTCACTTGCATTATTCACTATGACAGCTGTTTTCTACTGTTTTTTTCTGTTGGTCTGCCCATGATTAGAGAGTGGGTAAAATTTGTATTTTATTTTTCAATTTGATAACATGCTGTATTCAAATGGTGTTAAGTTATAATAATAATAATTGGATTCCAACTTCCAACTTGAAAGTGCTATCATGTTAATTTCTTCAATTGGGAAGTTTGTCTAACATTGTTAGATCCATGCTCTCCGATTAGTAGTGATGTGCCAACGAAGCATCGTGAACCATTTGCTTTATCTTTTGACCCCATTAGATGGTGCTCTTGGTTTTTAACAAAAGGCTCCAACAATGGTTTTGAGTGTTTTCAACCCTTTGTTGAACAGAGAGCGCCATCTAGTGGAGTCAGAAAACAAAGAAAATGGTTCATGAGGCTTCATTGGCACATCACTGCCGATTAGCCATCAAGTTTTTACCAATTACACTATGAGATAGAGCTTTTTTTTCTCCATCTTTTTCACTAATTTAAAAAAGTCTGATTGTAGTAGCCATGCTTGGTGGCACAGGTACCGGGTCGAGTGGTCTAAGGCGTTGGATTAAGGCTCTAGTCTCTCAGGAGACGTGGGTTTAAATCTCACCACTGCCATTTCAGTCCTTATTAGTCCTTTAGTATTAGTCCTTTTCGGTGATCAAAGCAAGAACTTGTGATGGCTTGCTGAATAAAGTTTCTTGATATAATTTCCAGTCTCCTTGGAGATGTTTTATTAAATCCCACTGCTGATATTCTTGTACTGGACTTTTAGCCATAACAGTACTTTAGGATTGACAGGAAAGTGGGAAATCTTAAGAGGCTCATGCCTAGTCTAATAAAAGTCTCTGGTACTTTAATTTAATACCGTGTTTAATAATCTGTCAACTGGAAGATGTTCCATTCACGATTTTCAGTGTGCTTAACCTTGTCGTCATAACTGAAACATTTTTGGAATAAAAGCAAAACACCCTCCTATGAAAAGTTCAGGCTTTCAATACATGTACTTCCACTTTCAATTATTTTTCAGCCAATTTGGTCTTTCTTTACAGAGAGGTCGATAGTTTCATGAAGCACAGATTGTGGGTGCGAGTCCCAAAAGGGGACTGCAGAGCAGAGCGGGCAGGGTGAGCATGCTGGGCCATTAAGTCAGAGTTTGATGGAAGTGTAAACTTTTCCACCCAGCGAGACTTCATCCTGTCAATAACTTCTCCATCCGGATGAATAAGCACTCATAATTGGCTCAAGTAGACTGTTGCTCTGTGGACACCACAGTAACACCACAAACACTTCCATATCTCTAAAATGAATTTTACTTCAAAAGCTTTTGGTCACTGTTGGATTATAGGTCACAACAACTTGTGTGAGCATGTGCACTATGTGCCAACTGTATCATGACTAAAATAGCCTCAGGTTTAACAGGTTAAATGGCTAAGCTGACCAGTGGGCCTGGTGCCCCAGAAAACGTATGCCGGGGTTAAGAATGTATTTTAGGAAGGCCCTCGCAGCAAATGTTTTTCTTTTTTTCTGAATGACCACCTGGCCTTGATTTATACCCCTTTTCTTTGTCATGAAAATATACCTGCATGCCACAAAACATTTTTGTGGCATGCAGGTATATTGGGGACAACATGGGGGAAAAAGTGTAGCTATTTCTTCTTAAGGTAGTGGAATTAAATAATTGGATGGTCTGGTCCCTTTGTTCATGTGACACATTACACCATATTCATTTCTTCATGTGTCCATTTTGCTATAGTTTAACATTGCTAGTGTAACATTGCATCACTTACTATCCTGGATTTGTTTGTATTGGCATTATAGGCATGTTTCCACTGAGTACTTTCTGAGTTCTTTGGATGCATGCCACCTTTTGAGTGTTTTGGCTCCGCCCACTAGTTAGTTCCCCTCGGCCTCTGTTACCATACGGGTACTTTTGTAGCGGCTAACGGCTAATGTGACCAGAGACCGATGCAGCAAGCAGTGTTGCCAACTTAGCGACTTCGTCGCAATATTTAGTGACTATTCAGACCCCTCTAGTGACTCTTTTTAAGGAAAGTAGGAACAACTCTCCAAAAGTCGCCAATAACAACAGAAAAAGACGCTAGATTTGTTGCTAGTCACTTTTTTGAATGAGTAGCGGCGTTCTAAAGCACTCACAAGCGGCCCAGTCCTCCTGCAGCAGTCAGAGCAGGAGATGTTAACTGATCAGCGTCCAGTTTGGACCAGTCTGCAAATGAATCACGCATGCACGAAATTGCCGCTAACGGGTGGAGTTGTTATGTAAAATAATTTTGTCTTTTTTGGTAATTTTGTGTCTTTTTTGGTAATTCTGTGTCATTTTTGGTAATTTTGTGTCTTTTTTTGGTCATTTTGATACTGCCTCCAGCGGCCCCCTAGGTAATTTGAGTTTGAAACCCCTGTATTAAAGTATTTCTATTGCACTTTGTCACCTTTTGATTTTATTGATGAGCCAACTTCACCTCGGCAAACGGTAACAACTTTTTTGCAAAATTTCAAGACTTCTTCCAAATTATGGCATTTCCACTGAGCTGGAAACAGATGGATGGAAACACACCTTGTGCAGGAGGAGACGAGAACAGAAAAAGATTGGGAGGGAATAGAAAGTTTTACCTTTCAACGATCAGATCAGATTGTGTGTGTTGAAATGGAGACACCGTGTTGCTGTCTGGGACAGCGTTTCCGTATTCTTATTTGTCTTCGCTCGTCTTTACTCCGGCTTTTTGGGGAGTTGGAGTATTAGAAAAAGGGATTGGAGGGAAGTTTGTTGTTTGCTGTTTCGTTGCCAAGGGTGCTTTGACTGAGCATTCATGCCAGTATTCAGCAAAGCACTGCTAGGTGAGATATGTTGGAAATAGATAGGTGGGAAGACAGGGAGAGACAGACGGCCGGCGACACAGGAACTGACTACAGGGAAGCAAAAGGGACTCTGTGTATAATGCCAGTGCCCTGCAAATCCTCTTTCATCTACAGAAACTTTTCAGAAATGGAGAAAAACGACCATTCTCCCCCACTGACACCTCTGCAATGGTGGTGTTTTACAAATCATTACCACAGGGCTGGCTTGAATTATTTTCTATACATGTGAGGGACAACGCTCCCTTTCATTTTCAGTCCAAAGGAAATAAAAACTGATGCTATGAGGCCTCCAGACACCATGGATAAACTACTGTAGCAGTGTGTGTTGGTGCGTTTGAACCATATTTCAGCGATGCTGTTTTATTTTTTGCTCTGTGACTTTCTCTTTCCACAGGGGTTGAGGTAAACAGAGATGCAGGGATGTAGGGATTGATGGAGGGGATTTGAAGAAGGCGGAGTATTTCGGTTATTGCGTTGCACCAGCTATTTAAGACTCAAAAGAGTCGCTGCGTACTTGTAACTCGGATAAAGAAAACAGCTTCATTAAAAGTGACATTTTGATGAGAACACTCTCTCCTTGAGGGCGACACAGACGGCTAAAGGTGGCATGCATCCATAATAAAAGATTATGTTTTATCAGTTTAAATGTAGCTGAAGCTGCAGGAGAGAAGGTTACTGTGTTCACACCACACAATCAGTTCTCAGCCTAAATCGAGGTTCAAGGCGGCATCCCAGTCAGTGTTTCAACCCCATTAAAGAAGACTCCATAAATTTTCTCTGTATGTCTTTCTGAAATATTGCTGTCTTATGTAGACTCAGGGAAAGTCACTCCCAACATGTGGTGTGATAAATTAAAACACAAATAGTAGCAAATGCTCCATCCCATAGGGTTACTGAGTAATTTAGTCCTTCAAACGTTTATCCATCATTCCAAGTATAAAATGTGCACCTGAAGAAATATTATTTCATAAATAAGGAAAAGATCAAAAGTGTATGGGTGCATTAATTAATACATTAGGAACTTAACTAGAGCGAGACTTAAAACAAGGGGGGGGGGGGGGGCAGGGCTTTCTCTGTGGTGGGCCCCAGACTCTGGAACGCCCTGGAGTGTTTTAAGTCTCGTCTCAAGACCCATTTTTTTTCCTTGGCTTTTTAACACTGCGTGAGTTTTGTGGTCCTCTGTGTCTTTTATTTATTTTATTTCTTTTACTACTTTTAACTACGTCTTTTATTTATTTTACTATGTTTATCTGTTTGATTGTATTGTTTTATTTATGGCATCATTTTAGATTTGTACACTTATTATTTATTGCTGATTGGTATATGGAATTGTTTGTTTTATTGTTGATTTTATGTACAGCACATTGGAGATGTTTGTGTTGTTTAAATGTGCTATACAAATAAAGGGGGATTGGATTGGATTGGATTAACTAACAAGTCCTGATCTATGAAACAGGGAAATATGTATAATCTAACAAGGGGAAACTAAGAAATGAAAACTCTAACAAACAAAAGGCGCTCCAAAAGGGAGGGACCAAACCTGATGGGGAAAAATAAAGAATCTACAAAACACACCGATAAACCTGGAAAAAGAGACTAAAAGGATAAAAATAACTGAACACAAATCACTCCAACCGGAGAAAAACAAAACGGCAATCTAGAAAAACTATGAAACTAAATACTAGCGCTACTCCATAAAGTTACAACGGAAAAACACTCTTCCAAGAAAAGCTAAAAGAAGGCAAGACAAGGCAAGCTGTGGCATAAACTAGAGCATGGGCTGGTATGTAACGGGGTCAAACACGCTAGTGGTCGACCGATACAGGTTTTTTAATGCCGACACCGATTATTTTGACATCAGTCTTACCTGATCCCTGATATGTGCTGCCGATTTTTTTGGGCCCATTCTTGAAGCCGATATTGCCTTTTCTCCCTCCATTTACATGATAAAAATAATACAATGATAACACATGTTACACAAGTCTCAGTTTAGACAAAAAAAATGAAACATTTATTAACAAAACAAACAAAATATATTAACAGTTGGATAGCGAACAATGTGTATGTTGTTCTAGGCCTCGAGGTGGTGGCGCCTCAGATGATCCACATATTTGAAAGTAAAAAACGCAAATAACGGCCTGATATATATCCGCTGGCCGATATATCGGTCTATCGCTAAAACACCGTGGCACAAGACAAGGGAAACACAGACTATTGGAACACATGGAGGGAAGGGAGCACCAGGTGAACACAATCGGTGATTAGGGAAGACAATCAGACAGATGACACACGGGGAAGGGCAAGAAACGAGAAACGAGTTACTATTTCAAAATAAAACATACAAAAAAATCAGACCAGAACACAAAATAAGTCAGCACCTCACTGCAGTGCGACACAGCTGAGAATGGCTCACCTAAGAGCAAAAAAAGAGCCAGCATTTGACAACTATTGGAACATTTTACTCTGAGAAAAGGAATTTTATATTCCATATGGTGACACAGCAGCCTCTGAAACGTTTCACAGCAGAGGGTCCCAGCAGGCGTGCCAAGGACATTAAACACCTTCTCCATGACAGTAAAGGAGAGAGACAGGAGGTCTGCAAAACATTTTTCCTTATAACACTGAGGTACCACCTTAAAAAGGGCAGTCACTGGCAACGCCACCCCAAACTGTGTTGCTTCTTGACAAGACTGCAGCGAAAACCACAGAATTTGCTCAATTTGACAATATTTTCTGCCATTTGCAACAAAGATATGCATGAGAACTAGGGATGTCCCGATCACGTGATCGGAAATCGGGGCCGATCACGTGGTTTCAGATTTGATCGGAATCAGACATTATGTCCCGATCAGGGATCGGATATATGTATATTCAGCATTATATAATTTTACTGCAGGCTGCATGTCAATAAGCGAAGCAGAAGTTAACACACTCGAACCTAGGTGGCGCTAATGTACCTTAAAGTTGGCACCGCCGCCATTACAAGAAGAAGAAGAAGAAGAAAAAAAACAACCACACGGCAGCAGTTTAAACCGACGTGTGAGAATAACACTGCGATTGCAAACTGTGAGGTATGTAAACTGGGAAGGTGAACATTTTTATTTGTAATTATAACTTGATTGTTCAAGCTAACTCAAAGAAGTGCTCAAAGAATGTTTGTTAAATGATAAAATAAAAAATGCACATCCCTGATCTGTTTCTTCGCTCTTCATTTTTTAAAATGTATTTAAAATATCAGTATCAGATCAACAGATACTCAAAATCAAATGACTCGGACTCGGTGGGAAAAAAACCTGATCGGGACATCCCTAATGAGAACCACAAATAAAAGCCAAGAGACCATGCTCCTGGGAGTCATATTGAAAGGCAGTGAAGGATAAAATCAAAAGCTTCACTAAGAAAAGGAGAGTGAGTGGTGTTTGCAGCAGGATGTCCAAACACAGAGACCAGTAAAGATGGCTCTGTTCCAAACTGTCCATCCTGTGAAAAGTGGGAAGAGCACAAGAAGAAAGCCGAGTTGGCAAGATAGCACTACAAGATGAATGCTGAAAAGAAGCCGTCTGATTTTTCCATCAGTAGTGTTGACCTTCAAAAGGTGATAATGGAGCCTCGCGTGCCTGGGTTGACAACTGCAGCCCTCACAGGAAGAATTTAGACTTTTTATAAAACTTGTGCTATCTTACACCAAGGAGAGAGTATTTCTGCCATTTGGCACGAGGGTGTAGGTGGGAGGAAGGAAGGAGAGGAGGAGGCTTCAGCCTGCACCTTCAAACATGAGCGTGATATAAAACATGTGGTCTACTGCACTGCACAGATCAGAAATTGGTGCCTCCTTACGACCCTTGCCACCATGATTAGCAGCTCTGCAACTGCTATCAAAGACATCACTATTCAGTATCCTGAACCAGGACACACAGGAGATGGAGATGAAGAAGCAGCCTGAAGGAGCTGACTTGGATTTCCACAATTTCAAAAGTGGGGATTGCCAAGTCCAACTCTGAGAAAGTAGGCAACTCATTGCTTAGGGTGGACATTTTTTCTCTCCAGAACTTGACTGATCCAAGTCCCACCCCCCTTAGTTCCTGTTCTTCTGTTAGACAAGCTTGACAAAGATGGTAAATGGAGTGCACTTATATAGCGCTTTTATCCAAAGCACTTTACATTACACACTAGGCTCATTCACCCATTCACACACATATTCATATTGGTGGCGAGGATACCAGGGCACACTGGTGCCACCTGCCACCATTGGGAATTCATTCACACACCGATGAACGCAGCATCGGGAGCAATTTTAGGGTTCAGTATTTTGCTCAAGGATACTTTGACATGTAGGCTGCCATGGTCAGGGATCGAACCACCAACCTTCCGATCTGAAGATGACCGCTCTACCAACTGAGCCACATCCGAGACAAGGCGACCCTGGTCCATTTTCTCAGTCAACAAGGGTCCGCGGTTGTAAAAAAAGACGGCTGTTTCTGTGGATTTATGTTTTAAAACCACTGACCTTAGGTTTAGGGTGAAAAACATCTGGTAAGGCGTTATAAAAGACAGATAATAGAATCTGTGCACCACATTTAAAGATGTTTGTTGTTGCATGATAAACCAGTGGGCTGGCACACTTGTATGTAACAGAGTTATGTTAGTCATATGGATGTATTGAGTTAAAATAACCCTGAGTTTTGGTTTCACAGCGTCTCCTGGGTCCCAATAAGTTTCTTTTTTACTGGTCAACATATTTTATGTTATGTTTTTAGTATGAGTTTATAACAATATGCTATTGTACAATGTCACACACCAAGTTTGACTATACTGTCTTGGAAAAACATCGGATCTCACACCCGAACATGAACGAAGAGACAAAAGCTATCTAATTGTTCATTTATGTATTTAAAACGTGTCTCATTCCATATCAAAGAGGTGTCATCGTTAATGTGATGGATTACTTTTTTAATGAACAGCTGACTTTCAATCATTCTACATTCATATTTATGAGCCGGTTGTTAATTGCAGTATGTGTCGAAATATGCTGTGTCAGCTAAAAATGTTAACGATGAAGTTGATAATAGAGTATAAATAAATACAACTAGAAATGACCCAGGAGCACAGTCATAACTCTAGGCTAAACAGCTGAAATACTCATTGAATTGGAAAGGATTAGACTCAGGGTGGAAGACCAATAACAATGCAAACATTTATTTTGTTAGGGGTTACATACGTTGTGTGACAAATGTTTAAGGTGCGTAAACTATCAGTCTAAATCAATACACAAAATGACAGAAAAAAAACGAAATTACTTAAAAAAAGAGACAAAATGACAGAAAAAAGACACAAAATTACTTAAAAAACACTAAATTACTTAAAAAAGACACAAAATTACCAAAAAAGACACAAAATTACCCAAAAAATACACAAAATTATTAGAAAAAGACACAAAATGACTGAAAAAACACTAAATTACTTGAAAAAAAGACATGAAATGACCAAAAAAAGACAAAATTACCCAAAAAATACACAAAATTACTAAAAAAAGACACAGAATTATTAGAAAAAGACACAAAAATACCAAAAAAAGACACAAAATTACTAAAGAAAACAAAAAATGACAAAAAAAGATACACAATTACTAAAAAAAGACACAAAATGATTAGAAAAAGACACGAAATTACTGAAAAGAAAACAAAATGACATTCCATAACATTTCCACTTCTTCCGGCAACAACAACACAGCAGATAATAAACGCTCCGGTAGCAGCTGCCTTTGTTTTTGTTAACGTCGTCATAGAAACAAGGGAACTTCCACACACAACACAGTAAAGTGCCATTCATATAAAACTCACATTAAACTTTCATATCAAGGTGAGGGCCACAAAATATCGTCACGAGGGCTGCAATTGGCCCGCGGGCCGCGAATTTGAGACCCCTGCTCTAAATGGATATAAAATATAAAAATCATTACAGTGAATCTATCCAATACAAAAATTGAACCATGCTTTTTTCTCTCAACACTTCCAGTAGTTACTGCTCTC
Organism: Centropristis striata; assembly: GCF_030273125.1. Classification (NCBI taxonomy): domain Eukaryota; kingdom Metazoa; phylum Chordata; class Actinopteri; order Perciformes; family Serranidae; genus Centropristis; species Centropristis striata. The sequence continues at coordinate 5,596,696 of NC_081528.1, read as the reverse complement.
TGCATGAATAATATTGACTGATTCTTGCAGCCCAACCAGTTACAGCTTGAACTAAATTTCCTTTTCATGTGGTATTTCAAACGTTTCCTGTTGGTTTGGTTGGAAAATACCTGATGGGAGAGAGGAGAAGGCAGAGAGCAGGAGGGTGCCAGGGGTTTCACACTGAATGTGTAGGAATCCAGTCGCATTGCATCAGTTGTTATCAGTGTACGATGTGGTTCGGATGGTGTAAATCTCTTCTCCTCACCTGCCTTCAGGACATTTCTCTGCTCTAAATCTCCTCTCACTCACTCAAACTAGACTGTCTGCCAAGCTGTGGCATCAAGGTTGTTTCGTATTGTCGGGAAAAAAAACCTTTGTTTACGCATCACATTAAATTTTAATTAGGTTTCTGACCCCTGCAAATAGAGTGTTGTATGAAATGCATGAAGTACATGAAGAAATGATGAGTCAGCACACGTTACTAATTAAAAGAGATAATTATGGTGATTGGGTACTTTTACTTTTTTTTCCCCTTTCAACAACACTCTTGTATTTTTCATGAACTATGTATTTTGACGATTAATTACTTAATCTCTGTTTTTTTATGACGAAAATTTTGTTTTTTTACATTTATTGTAATATGATTTTGTAAGAGGCTTAATGAAAAACGATGAGATGAAAAGATTTTTTAATTAATTAATTTTAATTATTTTGTAATGAATTAATTTAATTGATTAATTAAATTAAAAAATTAAAATAATTAAATGAAATAAATAAATAGATAACACATTACATTAAATAAGGGAGAAAGACATTTTTTTTAAGAATAAAATTTGTTTTTTACATTTATTGTAATATGATTTTGAAAGAGGCTTAATGAAAAACGATGAGATGAAAAGATTTTTTAATTTAATTTAATTTAATTTTTAATTCATGAATGAATTTCTCCCCTATTTAATGTAATGTGTTTGTTTTTTTATTTATTTCATTTTATTATTTTAATTAATTTAAATTAATTAATACATTAAATAAATTAATTAAAATTAATTAAAATAATTAAATGAAATAAATAAATAAAAAAACACATTAAATAAGGGAGAAAGACATTTTTTAAAAAATGGAGGTTGAGGGGGTTTTAATGATGCCGTCCCCCCCCCCCCCCCCCCCAGATTTTGAATCTTTTTTTTTTACTTTCAAAACATTATCATGCTCAATAAAGAATTTTAAATGTTGCAAATGTGCATTAATTTCAGAGTACACTGAGACATTAAACTGCATCATTTTCAATTAAATTCTGAAAAAGTTGGTGTGTTCTAAAACTTTTGACCAGTAGTGTATATATATATATATATTATATATGAATGAATGCCCATACTAAAAACTACTACGCACTAAATACTGTACCAATCCATGTCAGACAAGTAGAGATGTTTCTCTGGGTAAGGTGTAACATGAAAAGGCAGGCACTTAAGTTATAAAGGTTCATCATGTGGGCACCATTGGTGGCACCAAATGAGATGCAAATCCACCAATACGTTTCATTTAAAAAACACAAAAATCAGTCCCATGTTGACGTGAGACGAAGAGTCAAGGAATCACAAAAACATCATCTGGAGAAGAAGAATGTCTCAACCAATCAATAAACACTTGGTGAGACAATTCAATCTAGAACAACCGATTCACTGAACAACATTGCTAGTTGTCTAAAAGTGCATAACTTGAGCACAAAAACATAACTATGAACACATGTATTGTTCTCACAAATCCCTCAAATGTAGATGAAAGCCTTTTTTTTTTATAATTCAGCTTTGCTCATATTGTCTTCTTTAGCCTGTTTTTGCTATTTTCAGTTCTATCCAGTATATTGTCAGGTTTAACCTTCTGTTGTCAACAATAAGGAGCTCAGAAAGGTGGTGAGAAGGTGGCAAAATGAAAAGATATTCATTGCTGAAGGACGTGTGCATTCATCATCTCACAATGCATTGTTTGCCTGCAGAAGTCTCACCCCACCACAATATAATTACATTTTTACATAAGCTTTATGTGCTGCTGATAAAAGAAACCTCTATTCTGTGGATTATTTGTTTCATGTGTATGTGCACCAGCATCAAAACATGTTTATCATATGAAACGTTGCATTCTCAACCACTAGAAAACATAATGGGAAAAAGCTGCATGACCTGATTGTTAATACAAAAACATTCTAATACCTCTGCACCATAATGTGCTCCTATTTATATGTAAAAGGTTTTAAGGTGGCAAGTCATTTCAATAACTTTAATGCAGCGTAAACACCAGTTTCCACACGATGAATATCATCTTTTTGATCTCGATTAACAGAGATGGCATGAATAAGTAATATGTTTCCATTTAGATGACTCATTTTTTCCTGTAATTCTCTATAACATGAGTTCTAGTGCTCCTAAATCCTATCTGGTTGCCATAGCATCAGGCCTCTCTATCCTGGACTGTGACCTTACATCACTCTGAATTGTTATTACTCATTTTCAACAATGACCTGCTCCACATTCACACACTCACACAAAAGTAGATGTTTTGAGGAAGTGCTTACATCAATGTACGACCCAGGGACACCTCTTCTGTAGAGAGGACCACCTATGGATACCTGCTGCTGCTGCTGCTGCTGTGTTAAATAACATCTCTATGGAGATCGCAATTTAGCCTGAGGTCAATAGATGGGTTATGTTTTATACAAAGGCAGCTATTTTACTTTGGAGTGATATCAGGGACACATACAGGCGTCCAGCATTCATAATAATGTGCATAGCATCTACTATCTCATTATCCTGGAGGATACAGAATCTGTTATTCTTCTTTTTTATCTCCACATCACAGATTAGACTCTCCAACCCAAAACTGTGGGACAGCATTTTCACAAATGTAAAGTGGATGGCCCAGAAATGAATACAACCCATATTCTGGGAGACATCATAGAGGATGAAGTGGGTTTGGCAGGAACTTCTTTTTTAAGTAATTCATTTTTTTTTCTGTCATTTTGTGTCTTTACTTTAATAATTTTGTGTTTTTTTTTGTTAATTCTGTGTATTTTTTGGTCATTTTGTGTGTTTTCTGGGTCATTTTGTGTCTTTACTTTAATCATTTTGTGGGTTTTTTTGGTAATTCTGTGTATTTTTTGGTAATTTTGTGTCTTTTTTGGTCATTTTGTGTGTTTTCTGGGTCATTTTGTGTCTTTTCTTTGATAATTTTGTGTCTTTTCTTTAATCATTTTGTGTCTTTTTTGGTAATTTTGTGTATTTTTTGGTTATTTTGTGTCTTTGTTGGTCATTTTGTGTCTTTTTTAGGTAATTTAGGATTTTTTCTGTCATTTTGTGTCTTTTTTGTTGTTGTAATTTTGTCTTTTTTTGGTCATTTTGATACTGCCTCCAGCGGCCCCCAGGTAATTTGAGTTTGAGACCTCTGATCTAGAACAACATTGCTAGCTTGTCTAAAAGTCTCTATCATGTCATAGCATCTACTATCTCATTATCCTGGAGGATACAGAATCTGTTATTCTTCTTTTTTATCTCCACATCACAGATTAGACTCTCCAACCCAAAACTGTGGGACAGCATTTTCACAAATGTAAAGTGGATGGCCCAGAAATAAATACAACCCATATTCTGGCAGACTGTCTTCCACTCTTTCCAGCAATAACGTCATTAATGTCTTCTTTTGCCCAACATCCCTTCTAGCAACAGTGAGCTCTCTCCTCTCCACCACCAAACTACCCAAAAGTCCAAAGCTATCTTCATCATAGAGGATGAAGTGGGTTTGGCAGGAACACATCAGAAAAGCTGCAATACCTGATGGAGTCTTACCTGGAAGCCTCAGACACTGCAAACTCTCAATTCTGCTTTAACTCTTTCACTATTACTTCCAGAGTGTATTGGGGTTGGCTTTGCTCTTTGTGCCAGAGGCCTGCAGCCACTGAGACCTCTGGCTTATAATTGCACATCTGGGACTGAAATCTTTAGTGTCCAAAAAGACTTTGACTCTGTGCAGTCCTGCAGGGAAAACCAGAACAGTATGAGTACACCTTGTCCTTATTATGGATCCCACTGGCATTTCCTAACATGACCAGCCCTGGATTGGTCAGGGAGCTGCCTTATGTCCATGTGGCTTCATATTAACCCTCTGGAGTCCATCTATTTATTGACAATACACATGTTTTATTTACAGTAATAACTTTATTTATATATGATTTGTAGACAAGCTGAGAAAGCCAGTTGAAGTTCAATCATAGGAGCTTTCACAGCGGCCATTTATGTTTCTAGACCATTTTTAAAATGTGAATTTTCTTTCTACAATGAAAACTATTAGTATTTTTAATTTACAAGCAAAAAGACTGTTTTGTAGTTTTATTATTTTTTCTGCTGTTTTTGTGTGTATAAATAGTAATAGTTTTTTTCTCAATATTTTTATTAGGAGGTAAGGCACATTATAACAGGAACCAATGTTATAATTACATGGAGTATCACATCACATCCGCATCACAAATGAAAATATAAACATATCGATACAATAGAAATACTGTGCATCATGAAGAATGAAGAGCAAGACATACGGTCTGCCTCCTAGGATGTTTTCTTATTTTATATGAGAGGTACATAGACGTCTTTGTCTTTTGTTTGTATTTTGGGTTCCTGGCAGCTTTACACTTTAATTAAAATAAAATGAAAAATCTGACTGATAGCCAAGTTTGTGTGGAGAAAAAGGAGCCATGCATGTGATGTAAGGACAGACTGAAAGATGCTAAACAGAGACAGAAATGAATGCAGAGGAAGTTGACAAATTTGAACCAAAATCTCCTGGACTCCAGAGGTTTAAACAGCTGTTTTGACAGAACCTGACCCCACAGTTTGGTGGCTGACATCTTGCCAGTTTTACACTCATCTGGAAATAAATGTTTCGCACTTTAACCACTATACTGAAACGATATAGTTGTGTGTAACCTGCTGCTGTGTTTCCCCTGATAAGCCCAGTCACTGTATGTCACATCTGCCGGCCAATGGCCGCCAGCCAACACATGGCTGTTTGCAGCCTTGTGTTTCCTTCCCGGTGATGTCTGCTTTCCCTGTGAATCGCTGGTCATGATGTTCTGTCAGCTGGGTGAATTATAGGCAATTGGTTGCATAATCAACCCACACATTCATCATAGATGCCGTTCCCCATGGCAACCCTGTTAAATAAATTAGTCCCTCACTCGTTTTTCCCTCACTCCGATTCCTGCGTCGCCCTTTAATGCTCTCTGTCTCTTCCTCTGTCCCTCTCTGTCACTCCTGCTTTCTGTCCCTCAGTCATTTTCACTGTTCCACACTTTCTATTTCTACCTCTCGCTTTGTCCTTTCTTGTCCATTCTGTGTCTAGTTCCCCGCTGTCTGCCTCTGGGTGTCCTGTGTCTTCCTCTATCTGTCCATCTATCTGTCTAGACATCCTCCCACCTCACCACTGCTCTGTGTGTCTCACTCCCTCTCCGTTACTTCCACCCTCTCTGCTTCGACTCTCTCCCTTTCACTTTTTTGTCCGTCCTTTCTTCTCCCTCCCTCGCTCCAGTCTCCAGACAGTAGAGCAGACAGACATACTGGGAGCTGGCAGCAGTGTCTAATGGAGACACATTAACACAATGTTGCTGATGCTCTGAAGACATTAATTCCGGCTCCAGAGAGCAACAGTTCACTGACGGCTTTGAGAAACTGCTCCCCAAATTTTAATAATCATACTGAAAATACAGTGTGTTTCCAGGGGGATCTCTTTTTTCTAAATTCAACATGTCATTTTAGGTTTGCAATATAATATCAACATTTCCTTTTTTGTGTTACTCCTGATGGCATAAAGTTACATTTACATGAATCGTTCTCAATGCAGTCGAAGGGAAAATATTGCTTTAAATCTGCAATTAAATGAACAATAACATTTTGTACTGCATGACAGTAAATACTGCATCTGGTTTGTTTATTATTTTTCATTCAGCGCTAATTGCTGCTAACAGTAGCTGCTGTCAGCTAGTCAACTCAGTTAGCTATACTGTTGGGAGGACAGTATTGTGGCTGAACTGCAGTTGGGTGAGTGGGCAACGTGAGAGTGACCGAGCAAGAGGCTGCTGGACAAGATAAAATCTCAATCAGGCTTTTTAATCATTGGAGAGAGCTCCACAGAATAAAAGGCTGCAAGACAGATGCTGAGCTGTTGGACTGGTGAAATTAGCTGGCCTGCTATGTCTTGTGTTGTTGTACGTAGGGCTGGGCGATATGGACCAAAAGTCATATCTCGATATACGATATATATCCCAAAATGTTTATCGCATGTGAGAGCAAATGTTCAGCCAAATATGACAAGTCACAAGTAGTTTTATTGAAACTGTTTATTTAAGTGAACATAAATACTGTATAACAACAGGAGCTTTTTAAAAAATCAACGCTCCATAAAGTGCTCATTTAAATAAAAACAACATCTTAAATAAAAATAGCCTATGAAATAAAATAGGCCAATCTTTTTTCTAAAATAAATATATTTATATTTGAAAAGAATAAGGAACGTTACAAAATAATTAAATATGATAAACCCTAGTAAGGGCAGCGTTTATACAGAAACAATTTTTTTTAACTATATCGATATATGTGATATGGTCTAATTCCATATCACATTTAAAAAAATATCTCTATATATTTTTTATATCTATATATCGCCCAGCCCTAGTCTACTTGCTTACCATTGGCTGTGTGAACAAAGTTTTTGAACATATGAAATTGAAAGTAAAAGCACTCTGCGCGAAGTTGCAAACAATACTTATGCTTGTATGATGTTGCTTTAAATTGCATGCATGGTCTGAGTCTTTCTTAACAGCAGTGGACGGCTCCTCTCTCTCCGTTGCAGGACGGAGAGATACAAAAGATCCTTCACTCCTACAGCCATCAGGCTGTATCATTTTTCCAGAGTTACCAGACTAACTGAATTTTCCCTCGGGGATAAATAAAGTCATTTTGATTTGATTTGATTGATTTGATTGATTTACCTGTCGCGGCCGCTCACCTGGGACTGGATCCTGCTGCACAAAGTCCCCTGATCCCCAGACTGCTTTACGTCAGAAAACAGACACAAAACACCAAAGTCAGTGGACAAACTGTTAAATTCAAACAACATCAGAGTGAGTTTGACTGCAGGATGTGACCGTGTCGTTGGTAGAACAGGATGGAAACGTCCTGCTGGCGCTGCTTGCAGACAGAAGCCCCAGTTGTTTGTGTGACCAATGCATGATTGTAGGTCATCCAGCATCACATCACGATGTTTACAGTCACTGATGTCCTGACAGGAGACACATCAGTCAGATCAGCTGTCTTATAACCATTCACGTTCACAAGTTCTAAAGGATGACTGATTAACCGTTATTTAAACAAATAGTGATTATTGAAGCTTATTTTAAACCATTACAAACATTATATGCATGCATTATACATTTTACTGTTTTTTTATATATATATAAAAAAATATATTTTAGATTATTATTTTCCAGTCTTTTGCCTCACATGCATTAGTCTGTAATTGTGGAGTTCTTTTTTATTTTTTATTTTTTTTCATTTTAAACTTTTATAAATATTGTTTAAAAACATAATAATAAAAAACACAGTAAAATGTATAATGCATGCATATAATGTTTAAGGTATATATAATAAATAAATAATGTTAATAAAAGTTTAAAATTTGAAAAAAATATATATATATTCAACAATTGTAGACCAGTCCATGTGAGGCAATGGATTTAAAAATAATAATATAAATATTTAAAAACATAATAATAAAAAAACACAGTAAAATGTATAATGCATGCATATAATGTTTAAGGTATATATAATAAATAAATAAGTATTTATATTATTATTTTTAAATATATTGCCTCACATGGATTGGTATATAATTATTGAATATTTTTTGTTTGTTTTTTTTTCTCTAATTTTTTGCATTATATTTCCGCATAACTCGAGAAATTTACCAACATTCTGTTATATCGTTATTGCTCTCAGAGACTCAGAAGTCTTATTGTGCTATGGGATGTCCACACTGTGTTCTGGGTTTAGAAGTGATTTTCATCTCTTGTGCCAATGTTGTGTACAGTAGGCACGTAAATATACAGACACGCCTCCATGCATTATTTTTCTGTCTTATTATCAACTTGTCATTCATCTGTGAAGCACTTTGAACTGCACAAATCTGCACAAATACAGTTCGGACTTAATAGCAATAACATGGCACATTTCACAATGAAAACACCTCACTTACAAAATATGAAATGATTAACTTTTACACTCACAGCAATAATATTTCATGAAAGATACAAGAATAAAGCACAACAACTCAATCACGTAGAATAAAATAGAATACCCTCAGGGCCGAAAAAAAATGAGCAATAAGTGCTCATTGCAGTAAAAACAACATAAAAGAGGTAACAGCCAGTTAATTGAAAGCTGCTCAGCTACATTAGGAAGAGAAACGATAACTCCAGCTTTCTAATGAACAGTGGTGGATGTGTAATGTGTCTGAGAAGCTGATTGAGTCCAGTGAGTGATTCTTTTTTCAGAGAAATAACGACATAAAAATTGCAGTACCAAAGCAGTAAGTTCTCTAACCATGGCCTGATACAGCACAGCCTTGTATTTCTTCATGTGTTAGTAAAGACAAGAATAATAAAAAGTATTAATTATTTATTAATTATTATTAATTAATAAATTAAATAAATGATTAAGTTGATTTGATAGTGAAATTATTATTTTGATAGTGATTAAGTAAAAAAAGTGAGATAAAATTATATGAAGACTAAAATGTAACATCACTTTATTCAAAGATTTGTGTATTTTAGACTTAATATTATAGAGTTGTTACACTTTTAGAATACACTTATAACAAAATCAATTTGAAAATTTACTGAAATCAAAATATGAAAGCTGAAAAAAGACAACATTGTTGCCACTGCACTCTGTTTTTCTTTACTATTAGAACACTTTACAGCAAAACTACAATGCATTAACTACATTTTTGGGGTCAAAGGTCAAATAAATCATTATGCTTTTTGAGCATAAAAATGACATCATCAGTACATGTAGAATTAAGTGTCATATTACTTACCTACCTATAACCCATTTGGCTGGCCAGCTAAAAAAAACTTTTAGGCAGTTTTTCCCTTTGAGTCGTTACTGCAGTTAGACTTTGTAGGGCAGTTTAAGTCTGAGGAGGGACACGGCTAACAAAAGCTAGCTACATACACTTAAACACACAGCCTGAATGTTTCCTTTGTATTTAGACTCAGGTGAGTGTGTGGTACCTGGCTGGAGGTCACCGTCAGCTCCCTGGAGATGCTGACTGGGCTGCAACGTTTCCTCCTCTGCAGGAAGGAGGTGAAGTAAAAACACTAAACGTGCAGTACAGCACTCTGTGGACCGGAAAGAAAACAGGGAAACACTTAAGCACTTGACTGATCTTCAGTATTGATAATTAATCAACTACAATAGCAATTACTGTCATTCACTTTTGCAGTGACACAAAGGAGGACTGCTGGCCGGATGTGTTCTCACCGCAGTCACACCTGAAGTCAAACTGTCTCCTCAAATACACCACATGCGGTCAGATTCACACTTGACTATGAGAACATACACTGCGAAAAAGGCACCTCTCAAAAACAAGGAAAAGAAGTACAAAAGTTAGGTGTATTTTGCTTAAAATAACAGAATTATCTGCCAATGGAACAAGAAAATTTGTCTTTTCAAGAGTTTCCAAAACAAGTAAAAATATCTAATCTTAACAAACCTCAAATTACCTTAGAATTAGTGTATTCTAACTAATAACAAGTGCATTTTTCTTGATTTTAATGAAATACACGTGACCTATTTTATTATTCTTGAATTAATAATAAGTAAATGCTAGAGCCATCATCTTGACATAATGATATGCAAAGGCATTATATTTCTAGAAAACAGCAAAGACTAAAAACTAGTGAACTTTTCTTGATACAGCTACAAATATTTCCATCTGGCTGCTTATTTTATGTGAAGAGGTAAAATGATGACAAAGTTATGATTTCTTAGTGATGCTTGAAATAAGAAATTATTACTTTGAAATAGGAGTTTCATACGTGTAAGTGTTGATGAAACAGCTTTGTAACTTTTGATATTCTAGTTTCAAGCATGTATTTACTCAGTATAGGTGATAATATCTCAGTAGCAAGCTGAGATATCTGATTTAGATAATTAAGGACCAAAACACTTAAAACAAGTGAAGCAGTCGAACATAAAAGATGCTGACTAAGAAGAAAAATAAGCACATATCCCCTTGATCTAAGATATTTTATCTGACTTAGATTTCAGTTTTTGCAGTGTAATGTGTGTGACAGAAATGTGTCAGTGTGTTGTCATGTGATGATGTCCCTGAAGGAGGACGGGTGGATTTTACCACCAGGTATTTCCGGAGCGTCTCCCGGATGGAGGCTCCAGGCAGCAGGTTCAGTGACAGCTTGGTGAAGTAGATCGGGCTCCATAGCTGCACATTAAACAGACAATAACACTGAGGAGAAGTGAAAAATATACTCCACTGTGTCCAGAATCACTCCCTTTTCACTAGTGCATTACATAGAGGAAAGTGGTTGGCTTGATGACATCTTTAACAGAGCCGTCTTCTTAGGAAGGCAACACAGATATGTGTAGATTCTTCACATCCACTGAACTCTGAGTTTGAGTTTCTCTCGTCTGGCCGTCGACTCAGGGCCCCGATGGTGAGCCGGAACACAATAAAAGGTCTTTTATTCCCTGTGCCATACAAGCACTGAACACCAAATGACAAAGACCTCAGTATTTAAATGTGTTCACCTGCTGCTGTTGTTTCCTGCCAATTTGCACAATTGTTTGTTGCTGTATGTTTTTATTAGTGTATAGTGTATTGCTAGTGTATTTATTTATAACTTATGTCGATTTATGTATATTCAGAGATTGTATGTTTTTATGTGTGTCATGTTTGTATCTTATATATTGGAGAAGCCAAAGACAAATTCCATTCATCCATCCATCCATCCATCCATCATCCATCCAACCAACCAACCAACCAACCAACCATCCATCCATCCATCCATCCATCCATCCAACCAACCAACCAACCAAGCAACCAAGCAACCAACCAACCATCCATCCATCCATCCATCCATCCAACCAACCAACCAACCAACCAACCAACCAACCAATCATCCATCCATCCATCCATCCAACCATCCATCCATCCAACCAACCACCCACCCACCACCTACCTACCTAGCTACCTACCCACCTACCTACCTACATTAACTCTCCAACACTGTAAAGGCCTTTACACATGGTGGCAGGTCAACAAATGTGAAATGCTTATCTGTGAAAGTTTCGCAACAGAATTATTATTACTTTTGCAGTGATGGCAATTCAGAAAACTTATTCAAGGTTGGAATGGATCTGTGCAGGCAGAGCTGTGCATGGCAGGTTGTCTGAGGTAAGTTGTTGTGTAACCTCAGCTAATTTAATTTATTTAAATAAGTGTGTATGTATAGGGCTTTTCAAGTGAAAGGTATAAAGGAAGGAGTGGATCTGGTATGCGCTGCCTTTGTCAAGGTTGAAATTAGTTTGCTGTCTTGATTTGGATGACGTGTTGTTTTCAAATCCTCATGTATACAACTCAAGTTGCATATATGCTGTTAATATTCCTGTTCTGTGTGACATGACAAAAAAACACTTGGAAATAATACAAAATAATACAATGACCTGCAAATTAAGTGCACCAAGTTGACAGTTCATAAGGTACACACAGCTAATGCTAATGCTAGTACAGTCTAACGCGAACAGTCCTGCAATAAATTATATAAAAAAATATGCATTCTCTTCTGAAACTGCTTCAAAATGGTGGTAATTTAACTTGATAGAGACTGTTAATATTTTGAGAAGAAAGTCACAAAGTTACGAGATTAAAGTGGGAAATCTACGAGAAAATCTGTGGTGTATTGAGGTTCCTTAACGAATACAAAACATAATTTTTCCGACTTTTTTTCTCATAAATCTGCAACTTTTTTTCTTGCAGATTTGCCACTTTAATCTCGTAGATTTGCTACTTTTTTCTCGAAATATTACCCCCCTCCCCCGGGTCTGTATTATTATTACCTTTTTCATACTTTGCCCTAATACCCCATTGTAGTTTAACTGCATTTTGTGAATTGTTTTGTCAAATAAGAGAAAATTATCAGTGTATTCATTTCACTCCAGTCTTTTTATTTCTCCACAATGAGAATCAAACCCACAGACTGATCAACAAAGTATTCAGTCAAACTGAACTGAACTGATATCAAACATGTATGGACGACAACAACTGCAGCATTTGATCAAACTTTCAAAAACTTTAAGCTTCACTGCTCTCAACGTTTTCGAAAAAACTTTTAAAAAAGCAGAATTTTGCAGCGTTATTTGACAACTTACCGACTGTCAAAGACAGTTTCAACAAAAAAAATAAACATTTTAACTTCCATGAAGCTAATTATCTAATGTATCTAATGAACTGGACATGTTTCTCTTATACTGTTTGCAGATGACACAACCCTAGTTCTCTACAATTCACATTTCATTAACTGCTTTAGGAGGCTGAAGCTGGTTTAACTGCCTACTCAACATGGTTTTGGTTAAATAAATAAATATAGAGATAAAGATATGAATGTGGAAAACTTCTGGTTATGTACATAAACATAATATACTGTTAAAGTACTGGAGTGAATGCAAGGATTTGGCTGTTGGCCTGTATGTATATGTATAAAGTCCTCAGAGACTGAAACTGTGTTGAGCTTGTGGAAATCCTCTCCTGCTGTGTGCCATGTGTTTCTCTCTGTGGTCCTACCTCTTGCAGGTCCTGGTGTTCTGCATGCTGAACACCATGTGGTCCTCGACGGGACATCGATAGCTCATTCCCACGCTGCCGGCCGGCGATTACTTGCAGCAGCGGGGACATACTCCTAAACTAAAAAGTGGTCAGGAACTCCGTCATGGACACACAGAGACATTCACAGAGGGGAAGATGCACAACAAGAATCAAACCGGATGACTCACTTTCTGGCGGTGATCCTGAAACTCGGGAGCCTGGATTGAGAGGACCATCAACATGTTGAGGGTCTACTATTCTTGCCAAACTTTTCAGGAACAATTTATTGATTTCTCAAAATAACAATCATGAAAAAAGCTGATAATGAAAACAATCACTAGTTACAGCCCTAGTCCTCATATATGAATAACAGTAGTGAATAGAAATATGAATTTTCTTTTAACATTTAATTAATTTTGAATTTAAACTTGTATGGAAACCTGACTATGGAAGCACAGTTGGCTTTGTATGTGATTTAATTGTGGAACTCTTCAGGCTAAATGTCATTTGAAAACCAAAAATATGATTTAAATATGGACGGCCAATAAAATAAGTAAAAAAACAAAATAAATGTGATCAGGTCCAGCTTTGGATTCTGCTCACACGGCAAAAAAGCCGACTTGTATTTTTTGGCCTAAAACAGTGATTTAAGTTGGTAAAACTTGGAAATATAAATTATTGACATTTAGGGCAATAATGTAAGTTAGCACAACAAAGGAAGCCAGTTGTCTGCTCAAAAACAAGTTGGTGAGTTGTTGTTACTTAAATCTTTAAGTTGGAGTTCACACCAAGGGACAATAGTTCTGCTAATTCTCATTTCTTTGTTGTGAAATGCGGGAAAGCGGTGAAATTCGGTCATTAGCGAAAGCTAGCGGCTAACTGATGCTAGCGGCTAGCTGATGCTAGCGGCTAGCTGATGCTAGCGGCGCTGCTTGTTACAAGAGTAGCCATTAGCGTATCAATGCTAACTCAAAATTGTGGTCGCAACATTAGCTGACATTTCATAGCGGTGTTACAATCGTGCCAATTTAGCACACTGCAGAAGTTAGCAGAAGTAAGGATTAAAAGTTATTACAATGTAAACTTAATTAGTACAACTTATAGTTGAGTTGACAAAAATCTTTGAGTTGAGTCGAGTTGAGCAAACTCAAAAACAAAACTTATATATATATATATAATATTTAGTTTAATTGTCCAACTTCAAATTTTATCGAAGTTTGTTGCCTTGAAATTTTGAGTTCACCCAACTTTTCTTTTTTTACAGTGCATACCTTGGTACCAAAAACAGTACTGTGGTTCAATCCCCTGCCAGGTTTAGAATAAGAAAACATGATTGAAGTGGTGGACTTACCTGTTGGAGGAAGACGCCTGCTCGTCCTTCTTCTTCTTCTCTGCTTTTTTTCTTCTCTTCTTTGTCCACTTCCTCAACAGGAGCTTTGAACTCTACCACCTCATCAACCGTATACGGAGCATACGGAGCCTCGTCTGTAACTTTGACAGGGCTGCAGTATAAAAGTAGACACAGGTCATTCTATCGCTGACTTTGTCTTTGCTTTTTGACACTGACAGTGGTGTGAAATGTTTCCTCCTTTGGGCTTCAGGAGAGGCCGTTTTCTCTTCCTCCTCACTTGATGCTGGAGATACTCTACGTTTTCTCTGTGAGGAAACACAAACTCTCACGATTTAATATACAGTGACACACTTTTTATAATCTACAGACTGATAAATGTGATGTTAGGGGGCATTGACACTGTGTGTGAAACTGACTCCCAAGCAGTTGAAGATTTTGCATCCAGCCGCTCTTCTGGGTTTTTACAGTTTCAGCTGTTGTTGGACGTCTTTCTTTACTTAAAAAAACATTACAATAAATAATGTTAAGCATTTTTTACGTACTAATCCTACAAAAGAATCACTTCATAAAGTACATTTTTAGACTTAAAGCAATACTTCTAAAAATAGCATACACGTACGTTTTTTTTACGTTGTAAAAAAAAGACTGCAGTTTCTGTGGATTTATGTTGTAAAACTACTGACCTTAGGGTAAGGGCAAAAAAACTTCTGGTAAGGCGTTATAAGAGACAGTTTAAACAGTAAATAAATGTACGTAAATGCCGGAAGTGAGGTAGTTACAAGGGTCACGTGACTACTGCAAGATTTATGTAAAAAACGTAATGAAAGTCCGCTGCTTGTTTCGACCCGTCCACCACCCCAACCTCCAACCAACCGCGGGAATCCGCCCTTTTATACTTTGCTTGGCTGTCAATCACTACTACATCAGCAAGATGGCGGCAGGCACATTACAGCGGATGGTGAAATACGTAGACATAGCTTGTTTTTCACTGCCTGTACACACAACCTATATTGATGTTTTTGACAGGAGAACAGGCTGCCCTGACAGGTTTGTTTCTTGCTCTTCCATGGCAGACAGCAGCTGGAGTCAGCGAAAAATGCTGAAAAATGTTGGTAATTTAGGACACTACAAAATATATAATTTAACATAGATTAAATTAGATTAGATCTATTGTCCCGAAGGGGAAATTCATTTTCACATCACTGTACATTCAACAGATAACAAATACGCTCAACATTAACATCACACAACACATGACATAGAAACATTACATGGCAAATAAACACCATATGTACATTACAATAGCAATACTTTTTAATGTTTCCATGTAATGCTAATCAACCCACCGTTCTTTATCCTGTGCAAAAGACAAAGGTAAATTAACGCTGTTGTAATCAAGATTTTGTTAAAAAATCGTTCCCACTCACTGAAGACTCCAAACACTAAAACTCCAAAAACTACAATTTTGAAATGGCACTAAAACAAGACAACATGACATTAACTTTTTTGTTTCTTCCAAACATTCATCATAACACACACCATATTCCTCCTACAAATAAAAATTTAATAAATTATTTTAAATGTAGCAATAATGCTACTGTCTTCCAAAAATAGAAAAATATTGTTTATACCCTTCGAAAGTGCATTAAATTATACTGCAGCTCTGACCAGAGGTAACATTTAACTTTGCATATCATAAAAATGTCATCACCGGTCAGTGGACCTATCCATTATTAGAACATTATCAATAAATTATACACTGTAACTCCCTTATGTGGTATTAATTAAACATCGACTGTATGTTATTTAAAATCACAGCAGAGTTCAAAACCTGTTGACTTAAATATTATATGAGGGTTTGGACAGGAATGTCAAAAAGGATTTAATTCCCTCTTGTCCTTACTGTGTCCCTGTGTGCTTGCTTCAACTTTCACTGGATTGAATACCTCTTGTTTATTTTATATCTCTGTCTTTTTGAGCTGACGTGGGGCAGCTGATATGATGCTATGGGGGATTCTTCACCTTTACATTAACCCTTTGGGGTCTGAGCCTATTTGCCTTTTATATACCACATAATATTTACTATACTCATGTTTGGTATTTGGTATTTTCTCAGCACAACTTCAACATGATCTGACAATTATTTTTTTCACTTTAACTCACTTTATTAACATATTGAGCCCAAAAATCATGAAATCTGAAATAAAATTTTACTATTTATGACAATAAAAAACACAAATATGCTCAATGAACTGTATATATGGAAACATAAAGGTAAAATTCAAATATAATAAAACTATACACAAAAATTACCATGAAAACATGTTTATTTATAGGAACAGTGTTAGATGATTAGACCCCTTTTTTCCATTTTTACAGAATGCCACGCCTGTCTTGTCCCATCCTACTTTTACACTCGTATAAATATTTTTGTACTATCAAATTAAAACGATCATATCTTGTGTTCTACATGACCTCGGAACATCAAACAAAAAACTGGAGAAAGTTTCAAGTCTGTAATTTGGAGTGAAGTCAACAGCAGCGCTCCACGTGACCTTGTTTTTTTGTTACGGTGCTTTAAAAAAAGCCACGTTATCTGATCATGCCAGCATGATCATAGACCCCAGAGGATTAAAGTCTTTACTATTTAGTTGAGAGAATAGTGGCTTAATTGGAAATACCATTTCATCCCAGAGTCTTCACCTCAAGTTGTGTGACTGTTTCCTGTTGAATGCTGATGACGCCCACACAGCCGCAGCTCACTGTAGCTGTAAAATTCATCATGTTTACAAGGGAGTTTATTGGCTGAGTTAATATCATGACCCCAGGGCCTGCTAAACCCATTCAATACCCACTGTATAGGTACCATGGGCATTACTGGCATCACTGCCAATGGTACATGCAACAGTGCAGAGTTTATACTCTCACTGTGCATGTATGGGCCAGAGTTCTTCCCTAAAACAGAAGCAAAAATTGTGTAAATATAATACCAAAGGTGTGTATTTAAACTGGATACGTGGCAATTTTTTTGGTTAAATATCAATTATTCAAGACTACTTTCATTCTTCAGGTGGTCATCCATCCAAATGCCTGTCTAAAAAGATATCTGGTCTTAAGGTGATTTTTAAAAGAGCCCACAGAAATAGCGGACCGTAGGGAGAGAGGCAGAGAGTTCCAAAGTTTGGGTGCCACATATTCAAATGATGAATGGTAGTATGTTAATGTTTGGTGGATACCAAAACAGAGCAAAAAGGACATTCAGGGTTTAAAACTATATTGGAATAAAATGCAGTGAACCTCTCAGACATTCTTTATTGCTTTTAAATATGCATTTTCCTGTATTTCCAAGGTGCAGCTGAATGCACCATGAAGTCCATGTGTGCCCACCATAGGCTGTGAAGGCAGGTATAAAATACTGGACAGAAATAAAATTGGGAAAAGTAAATGACTGTATGCTACAAAACAGTGGTTGGCCCCTGGTGTGGCCCCTGTGTCAAATTAATGATAAAATGATCAATTTATAATAATGAACAACAGAACAATTCTTACCTATTTTTTGTTCAAACAATATCTCATTGTTAACAAAAGGAACCCAGAATGTGTACATTGTATATTAGTTTAATTGTGCAATAAAAGCTTGTGTAAATATAAAAAAAAAGATCACTCTCACTGTACTGCAAAATAAAAAAAAGTGATTGTGCACAAAGATGAGAAATTTCATTGTCGTACAAAAATTATTGTAATTGTTGGTTAGTCTCATTGTTTCAATCAGTGTATTTGTGTCTTCAAATTATACTTGCCTCAGAAATCCCATATCTGGCCCCAACCATAACCCTATTGACTGACCTAAAATTGCCCCGTCAAGAAGGCAAGATCAGCTTTCTTTGTTGTTCACTTTATGAACTGTTTACTATTGAAAGCACTAGGCTTCGATCCAATGCCCGTCTTCTGTTTTCTTTCAGTTTTCAGAACAAGAAGATCCAGATTAAATTCCCTTTCTTTGGAAAGTTGCCATATTAGATGCACTTTACAGCCTTAGTGAGAAGTAGGCAAAAAGAGCCCTTTTGGCTGCTAATCTAACTCAGCACGCCTCGCTGAAGCTGCAAGGCATTTCTCTGGTGGCTGCCTTATTTGTTTCATCATCAAAAACCCTCTTTGGAAGGATTTGCTCCGTTTGGCTTGACTCTACGGGGAAGAACAGGGAGGTAGCAAGGAGAAAGGGGAGGAGAGGGATGGTCAAGCTTTAGAAGACGGAAAGAAAGAGGAAGAGCAGATTTGCAAAGAGTTTGGGAAAGATGAGCAGGGACCCCCTTTAACTACTTGAGTTGCATTGAAAAAGATGGCAGGCTCTTAAAAGATGAAGGGATAAAGAAGGAAAAGGGAATTATGGGAGAAGTGACAGAGGAAAGGAGGAAAACAGAAGAGAGGAGAGAAGACTGGCCAGGCCTCAATAGAAATGAGAGGAGATCTTGGCAGTTGGCAAGACAGGCATTAAAAAGTCAGGACAAGAAAGACGTAATTGTCTGCAAAAAAAAAAAAAAAAGTTTTAAGATGAAAACCAATTCCTTTTACACTACCTTAAACACCTCGCCATTAAAATGATGTATTTTCCACATTTTTCTCTTTTTTTTAACAGATTCTGGCGAGATGCCCTTACCTGAGCCTGCTGTATCTCCACTAACTAACACATTTTAAAGTCTTTACTTTTTATGGAACATCCATTAGCCTCCGAGAGCAGAATGAAATTCCTCAAATTGTCAGAATATATGGGCAAAGAGCAACTCATACGGAAAGTTAGTTTTCAGACCTTCTCAGTCAACTTTTAACTAACAACAATAGGTAGAGATGAGAAAGGTTTTTAGCTTTTATTGAATGTGAATGGCCCCTTTGAAATCTGGTTGTATGAATAAAGACCTTGAGACTACATTGCTGCGTACAGGCTCCTGTTCTCAAGTCAAGTATCAACTTATCTGTCATATTTTTATAGCACAATGCCTTTCTTTTCTCTCCCTATTAAACTCGAATGTGATTTGAGCTTGTGAGTCTTCGATTGCCGAAAATTTGGGTGAACCTTCCCTGTGTTAAACTTTTGTTAACTTTTTGTTACATTCAAGTTGAAGCCATTGACTAATATAAAAAGCTCTTAAGAGTGCTGACCTTTGAGGGATCAACAGTACAAAATAGAGAAAGTTATCATCTATTCTTTATTATTCTTTTTTGTGTAACGTTCTCCTCTGCCGGAGTGTGAACTTCTCCATGAATGAGGCATGGACTGAAGACAGCAATGAGACAATGGCACGAATACTCTGAAAAAAAAAAGTCTCTCCAGTAAACTGTATATGTCTCATATACACTATATAGGGTTCGTGCACTTTTTCAGTGGTCAAATTCAAGCACTTTCAAGGTCCATTTTAAAGCTTTTGCAGTACTTTTCAACGGTTGTAAATGACATGTTTTAGATGAGTACTTTGATACTAATTTTGGGTAATTTCACTTAACCATACCACCAGCAATGGTATTACACTTATAGGCTATAGGCTATTCACTTTATATATTTTTTTCCATTGAAAATGCGGTTTTCTATAGTCAGATTGCAAGAGAAATACAGTAAGAATTTCAAGCATTTACAAGCACTTAATCCAAAATCCAAGCACTCTTCAAACCTTAAAATTCAACATTAAAATTCAAGTGCCTTAAAGATGCAGTCTTTGTAATGTCCAGCAGGGGCGAACTAAACTGGTTGCAAAAAGAAGTCTGATTGTATAGAAGTCTATGAAAAGACAAGCCTACTTTTTACTTCATGTTTAACCTCAGTAAATATTTTCCTAATGAATTTATGATCTCAGTCACCAGTGTCAAGTCTTCTTCAATACAACATGATTTAGTAAATGATGATCCCATTTAGAGTAAAATGTCAAATAAATCAGGACATACTTCATTCATACTTCGTTATTTCAATAAATAAAAGTGAATTGTATCATTGTGGTTGCCTAAACATTTCTTGATTATCACTGGGTTGGATTAAAAGACATTGTAAAGAGTCTGCTGTTGATTTTAAATTGAATATGCATCTCGCTAGTGATGTGCCAATGAAGCCTCATGAACCATTTTCTTCATTTTCTGACTCCACTAGATGGAGCTCTCTGATCAACAAAGGGCTGGAAACACACTTGATTAGCATTGCTAAAGCCTTTTTCAATGAACCAAGAGCACCATCTAGTGGAAAACAAAGTAAATGGTTCATAAGGCTTCATTGGCACATCACTACATCTCGCTAACCAAGCTAGCTAGCTAGTGCTAGGGTTAGCTGACAACTTAGTGTCCTCCATAACAGCTCCACTCCTTCATCCAAATATTGCCACTTCTGGTTTTTAAAAATCTAAATGGCAACCAGTAGTGATGTGCCAATGAAGCCTCATTAACCATTTTCTTTATTTTTCAACCCCACTAGATGCCGCTCTTGGGTTAAAAAAAGGTTCCAGCAATGGTTTTGAGTGTGTTTTCAGCCATTTGTTGAACAGAGAGCGCCATCTAGTGGAGTCAGAAAATAAAGAAAATGGTTCATGAGGCTTCATTGGGACATCACTAGCGACCAGGCTTCAAAAAACGGGTTCATAAGTGCTTCCACTACTTTTACACACTCTGGCCAATGACCAAGTTGTTTTTTCACTCTTTATTGTAACAATCAGCATTACAATTTGGACAATAGAGGCAAGATTACAAATACAGAAACAGATGACTAAGTAGTCAAACTTCTCACAACACCGGATTTGGTATTTTGAATTGGTTTCGTACGGATGAACTGTTTAGTGTCATCAGGGCGTTACAAAGTCCTGCTAAAGTCACTGAGATTTATTCTGCTCTAGTAAACTCTTATAAATATTGCATGCATGTATGAACTCACTTTGACTAGAATACATTTTTCAGTAGAGTAATTACTACTGTCAGAGAACATAGCAACTTTCCTTCCTACAGAGATTTGCCACTTGCTGTCACATTAATGTCAAAATGTTTGTAAGGTATCTGTGGCGACACAACTATATTCATATGCTAATAAAGCTATTACAAGCACGGTTGGAAGGAGGTGGGAAGGTTTACAACGAGAGGAGCAGCGGAGGTCTTTTTTTTTCCGCTCGGACAACCCTAAAAAGATGGACGGGTCTTGGAGGAGCACATGAGAGGGAGCAGAGGAGTAATGATGAGAGGGGAAGTGACAGAAAGAGGGAGAAAAGGAGAGAGAGACAGGGAGTCACCATTCCCCCTAATGGAACAGGCTTCTGCAATGCTTTTCCCCCTGATTACACTAATGACCAATTTGAAGCAGTTAAAGAGCCACTTTGGTGGCTCTCCGTCTCTCTCTCTTCTTTTCTCCTCCATCCACTCCATCCTCCTCTCCCTTACACCTCTTTCCCCCTTTCTTATGCCTCTCTTTTCTCTTTCATCTGCTTTACTTCTCCTCTCTTGCACTCTGTTGAGAGACGTATCCACCTCTGTGTGTGTCCTCCAGCGAGCTGCCCATTCGTCTGTATGAAATATACAGCGTGCATGGAGAATATAGAGCATGGGTCTCAAACTCGTGGCCTGCGGGCCAATTATGGCCCTCATGACGATATTTTGTGGCCCCCACCTTGATATGAAAGTTTAATGTGAGTTTTATATGAATGGCACTTTACCGTGTTGTGTGTGGAAGGTCCCTTTATTGACCCTTAATTCACTTGTTTCTATGACGACATTAACAAAAAGAAAGGTAGCTGCTACCGGACCGTTTATTATCTGCCGTGTTGTTGTTACTGGAAGAAGTGGAAATGTTATGTCATGTAATTTTGTGTCTTTTTTTTTGGTAATTTTGTGTCTTTTTTGCTAATTTTGTGTCTTTTATTAAATAATTTTGTTTCTTTCTTTGGTAATTTTGTTTATTTTTTGTAATTTTGTGTCTTTTATTAAATAATTTTGTTTCTTTTTTTGGTAATTTTGTTTATTTTTTGTAATTTTGTGTCTTTTTGTAATTTTGTGTCTTTTTTTGCAATTTTGTGTCTTTGTCTAATACGTTTTTGTGTTCTTTAGTAATTTTGTGTATTTATTTGGTCATGGAAATGTTATGTAATGTAATTTGTGTCTTTTTTTGGTAATTTTTTTGCCTTTTTTTGGTCATTTTGTGTCTTTTTTAAGTAATTTTGTTTTTTTTGTCATTTTGTGTCTTTTTTTTTGTCATTTTGATACTGCCTCCAGCGGTCCCCAGGTAATTTGAGTTTGAGACCCCTGATATAGAGCATGCAGCAGAATATATATATATATATATATATACAGAGAGAGAAAGAGAGAGAGAGAGGGAGAGGGAAGAAGAAATGTTACGCATAAGCAGCAGGGTGCAGATTGGAGTTTACTACAGCAAATATTTCTGAGAGGCAGAGCCCATCTGGATGAAGAAAATTATCTAATTGGTTGAGTAAGACCTTAAGGGTCGGAACCAGTTTTTCTTAGATATCCAATTAGGCAGAAAGCTGTCAAGTTAAAATTGAACAACCTTTGATAAGAAATATGAAAACAAGATTGGAATAATATTGCCTGGAAATTTTATCAATTCAACAATTATTTAAACATGGTAGGAGCCTTTATTCAGCTCAACTGAAGAAAGAACCAGATCTCTACTTGAGACAGGCTGAGAGACCAGGGCACCACTGTAGCAGAGGGGTTAAAGTCATAAACCATGAGTCTCAAACTTGCGGCCCACGGGCCAATTGCGGCCCTCGTGACGATATTTTGTGGCCCCCACCTTGATATGAAAGTTTAATGTGAGATTTATATGGATGGCACTTTACCGTGTTGTGTGTGGAAGGTCCCTTTAATTACTTTTTTTGGTAATTGTGTGTCTTTTTTAGTAATTTTGTGTCTTTTTTTAAATAATTTTGTGTCTTTTTTGGTAATTTTGTCTTTTTTGGGTCATTTTGTGTCTTTTTTGGGTCATTTTATGTCTTTTTTAAATATTTTTGTGTCTTTTTTTGGTAATTCTGTGTCATTTTTTTGTAATTTTTTGTTTCTTTTTTTAAGTAATTTAGTTTTTTTCTGTCATTTTATGTCTTTTTAAGTAATTTTGTGTCTTTTTTTAGTCATTTTGATACTGCCTCCAGCAGCCCCCAGGTAATTTGAGTTTGAGACCCCTGTCATAAAGACTGAGAAATGGCTTTCAAAAAGAGAAGAAAGGAAACATAAGAGAGCTTTCATTCATAATTGTTTCTGTTTTCATTTTTGATCATGTTTACAGGTGCTTTAAAAGTGTCTGTGTGAGATCAGCGCACTGATGGTATTAGAACGGAAACACACATTATGGCGGCTATTATATCAGACATTATATGTCATTACATGAATATCTACCTTTATTCATGAAGTATGAAAACTGTCTCACTAGGTTAACAAATAATGGCATATCGGGTCCTTTTATTATTGGTAAAAGTGCTTCAAATAGTAGCACAGGTGCATTTTCAGAGGCACCACTTAATTTTCTGCATCCTCCTCACAACCATCAATGCAGCAAACAAGACTAAGTCAAAACTGATGCGGCTGACCACGTTTGGTCAATGCAACTTTGTGGGCAATATGTTACAAGATTAGTTAATGCTAGTGCCTATGATGTGAATATAAGTAGTTAGTATGCTAACAAACAAGTGAAATACACTCATGGAAAAAATTATTAGACCACCCTTGTTTTCTTCAAGTTATTGTTCATTTTAATGTCTGGTACAACTAAAGGTACATTTGTTTGGATAAATATAATGATAACAACAAAAATAGCTCATAAGAGTTTGATTTTAGAGCTGATATCAAGCCATTTTCCATGGTTTTCTTGATAATGATTTTGGTTATTATCAATAACCCTTAGAGCATGGGTCTCAAACTTGCGGCCCTCGTGACAATATTTTTGTGATATGAAAGTTTAATGTGAGTTTTACATGAATGGCATTTTACCGTGTTGTGTGTGGAAGGTCCCTTTAATTACTTTTTTGGTATTTTTGTGTCTTTTTTAAAATAATTGTGTGTCTTTTTTGGTAATTCTGTGTCTTTTTTTGTGTCATTTTGTGTCTTTTTTAAAGTAATTTTTTTCTTCTGTCATTTTGTGTCTTTTTTTGGTCATTTTGATATTGCCTCCAGTGGCCCCCAGTGCTTGGGCTCTAATAATTACCGTTAAAATGAAATAAGTTAAATAACAGCACTGTCCATATGAGGTCAATGACATATTTGAAACAGGTGTGCGCTGAGAACAGCAGCCTCTAGCAGCCCCGCCCCCTGAATAAAGTGTGTCACTCACTCAGTCACATACACACCCGTGTGTAGGGCTGACCTCGGCGGTCTGCGAAAAAAAAATTTTATTTGGTTATTTTTTCTATTCAAAGTAACAAACAGCAAATGATGCACTTGTGCATGTGTTTGTGCATGCTGGTGTTTTTTCTCTTCACAGTGAAACCAACTGCTATGGGGAGTCTGGGGCCCAAAGCCTTGCAGTGGTCCTTTAGACCACACTTAGGGGTATAGGTGTTATATACTGTATGTAGTGTATCATGGCCCCATATGACACCAACACAATGTATATTCTATTTTGGTTTGTGAAATCAAATATGCTTTTCTATCATCTCCACTGTGTGTCATAAAACTAGTTTCAAGTTCAACAGCCATAATATATTGAGCTGGAGGCCAAGAGTTAAGTTCTAATGTACACATTACTCATACTGTTTGTACTGCTGACATGAAAAGATAGCTTATTATGCTAGTTATGTCCTCGTCTTACCTTTCTCAGTCCTTGTCTAACCTTTGCTTCAGAAAAAAGTGTTACTTTAGGTCTACACTGGAGAATGACAAGCTAAAGTATATGCAAATGTCATTGCTCTTACCTGTCTGAAGGAACCAGTGTAGGAGAGTGAACAGAGCTCTCGCTCATCCTAAAGGGGCCTGATAGAGACCTGTGAGAGGGGAACAGGTGTAGAGGAGCAGCTGGGTGACAGAGATGGGTGTCTTTCTGCAGATAGGACAGACTCAGACTGCAGTCACCTGCAGCACGAAACAAGTTCATGCTAGAGAGAGAGGAAGGACAGAGTTATGGATGGATTATTGAATGGGGCTACAGGGCTCAGGCTTCAGAGCCACAAGTTTCAGGGACTCTCCTGCCTTCACCTACAAACTGTCACTCAAAGGGTTCACAGATACACAAAAAGAAAAAAAGACTATAAAGAGACCAAGACAACCTTAAAGAGATGCAAAATGACTTTAAAGAGACACAAAGAGACAATTGCAGTGAAAAGAGGTAAAACAACTACAAAGAGACAAGAAAAGTACAGAGTCTCTAATCAGACAACAAAGAGACACAAAACTACTGCAGAGAGATGCAACACAACTAAAAAAAAAAAGCACTTTCCACACCAGTAGTCCACCAACCACCAGGGGGCGGGGCCGTTTTTATCCTCTGAAAAAAGCCTGAAAGCTAAGCAGGATGTGACGTAGCACTCGATGCCACAACAACACGCGTCATTTGTTAAAGCCGGCGAAGCAGTGTTGCCAACTTAGAAACTTTGTTGCTACATTTAGCGACTTTTCAGACCCCTTTTAGCGACTATTTTTCAAAAAAGAGACTGGCGATGAATCCAGAGACTTTTTCTGGTGTTATTGGAGACTTAAAAAGAGTAAGAACGAGTCGAAGCGGCACAGTCCTCCTGCAGCAGTCTCTCCCAGCTGCAGAGCCAGAGGGGATGTTAACCCCTTAGCGTCCAGTTTGCAAATTGCTAATAGGCTAACAGTTAGCTTTGTAGCAGTACAGTGTGTATGTGCTGCTGCTGCAGGAGGTGTTCACTTAGCGATCTCTGTTTGTTTACAACAAGCACCGGACACTCTGTGCACACACTAAAAACTGAGACACAAAGAGACTTACAATGGCAGTGAAAAGGGGTAAAACAACTACAAAGAGACAAAAGAAAAGTAACAACACAACTACAAATAATAGCAAAACACCCTAAAAAATAGCTACAAAATGACTAACCTAAATACAGTGTTATCCAAAAAAAACTACAGGTTTCTATTGTTTGTTTAAAAGTAGTGCAATGAAAATACAGATGTTTTCCCTAACATGATGAATAATCCTGATTAATAATCCTGATTACAATATTGTTTAAGTTAACGATATAAGTTTTTATAGCGTTTTTTTGTAAGTTGACATTTTTTTAGTCTAAGGACCTGAAAGGGTAGTAAATTAAAGTGGGCCCAGAGGGTTAATGACATTATAGTGTCAGAAATGTATGGTGTTTTGGTTTAACATTAGCCTGGCCCACCCTCTGTACATTATTGCCTGTGATGAGTTTCTCAATTGGCACTTCATTCTATTTGGATTCATACAACCAATGCATACGCTCACCAGCTCACGCTGCAGTGTGACACTTCCCTCCAGCTCTGTGCCAGATATGTCAGCAATAGAGTAATTGCACACCCAAGCCACGTGGAAATGTCACAAGCTAGGTGAGCTTCTTCTACCAGGAACAGAAGGAAAACCTTCCAGTTCTCTCTCCTCCTCACTTCAACGTCTTCTGTCATCCTGACAGCCTCTCCTGTTTGCTCATGTTCTACTTTTTCATGAGCCGCTCTCGTCTTCTGGTACTTTTCCTTTTAATTTCTGCTCTCTTATTTTGCCTTTGAATGATTGATGTCCTCCCTAATCATTCTCAGTGTGTGTACCCTAAATTCAGTCCACATTCCCTTCAGTAATAATAATGAGAAAGGGACCTAAGCTTTGGAACAACCATGCAAAGCTTTTGGGATCCTCTAACCTTTCCTCTACTGTCACAATGAGGTTGACATTTTTGGTCTTTAATGATATGTCTTAATTATATATATTAGATCAGGGATGGGCAACTGGAGGCCCGGGGGCCACAAACGGCCCGCTCCCTCACTTGAAGTGGCCAACTACATTCATTTGAGCATGAAATCTTAAAAGTGCAGTGTAAAAATGCACAAAATTACTTCTTGTAATTAATGTTGGTCTGCTGTTCTTGCACTGAAAGAAAATCACAATAAGTGGTTATTTTTTATTTGCTTCAAACCTTTTGTATTCCTATTTATTCTGGTATACATGCATTTGAGCATGAAATGTGTTAAGTTATTGCACTGTAAACAAATAGACACAAAATAAACAAATAGACACAAATGCAGAAAAGACACAAAATGAACAAAAAAAGACACAAAATGACAAAAAAAACTCGAAATGACCAAAAAAAAAACCCACAAAATGAACAAATACTTTGTTGAACAGAGAGCATCATCTAGTGGGCTCAGGAAATAAAGACAATGGTTCATGAGGTTTCATTGGCACATCACTACACACTACACCGCCTGTTAATTTTCTGTTTTTTTTAAAAAAGGTCTTTAGTTGTATTTACTTCCTTTACTTCCTTTACTTTACATTCCTAAACTGCATGTGCACTTTAAGCCATGTTTTGCCCATAGGTATGTTTGTCGAATGAGTTGTCTGATCTGTTGTTCAAACCACTTCTTTTCCCAAATAACACATTTTTTGTTGTTCAATCAAAAAATATTCATATATGCATAGCTTCTGGAACATAGTAATTTCATGTCATTATGTTAGCATCAGTTTACGTGCCTTTCTGCTCGACACAGCACCTGTGTAATTGAACAAAGTAATAAAACATTAAAGTAAATTTCAGAATTCTGTGAAACATCATTCTGGCATACAAACAATGTCCAGAGATAACTCAAATGTAACACGAACAGGATTTTGGATTTCCTCCATTACCCTTTTCCATTTCTCCCTCCTCTTCTTTGTCATATCCCAGCTCTCATTTGTCATTCTCTGATGTGTTTGCACTTTTTTACTCTCTCTGTCATCCTGTCTCTCACATGCACACACTCATTCATTTTGTCATGCATGCTCGCTGCTACATTTTGAAGCATTTCTCCCTCTGATCCCACCCATCTGTCTGCTCCTTCTCTTCTCTTACCCCTCTTGGTCTCATTCCTTAGCACTTTCTTTCATTTCTTCACTTTCCTCCTCGGATCTATCCCTCTCTCCATTTGTCCTTGGCTCACTTTCTCTATCTTATCCAGTGTAATAATGAGTGAGAGGTGCAGAGGGACCCCCAGGCCCCTGTCTCTCCTCCATCCTCTCCCTTTCCCCTTCCTGTTGCTCTTTCACTCATCTCTTTTAGCCTTTCTTTCTTTAAAACCAGAGTATAGTGGGGACTAATTATACTGAGGGTATTCGTGTAGCCAGTTCCCATGACGACTGCACTGTTACAACACAGGCAACAGCAAAATGGCTGACAGTCAGTTGGTTCACTCACTGTATATACTAAAACTCAAAGGTTAAATCAATGCAGGTTTCTGTGGGCTGATATCAATATATCGACTTGCTGAAACTTGACCAGCAAGCACATGGTGACAAGGAGGTGGTCTCTTGGTTTTGACTGCCATGTAATGAGATAGGGGTGGAGTGATCACTCAAACACTGGGAAATGATGAATTTGTTGGGGACTATATTTGTCTGACTGAAGCACAAGGAGCCATTCAGTGTCTCTGCAATGTAAACATATCTGCAGCAATATAAGATGCTTGGAGCAATGGACATGATATATAGAGTTCATAGGTGGGTGAGTGGTAAAGGTAGTGGATTGATCAAACAAACCCTGGACTTTCACCCAGTAGATAGATGGTTGTGTCCTAGATAGATACCTTATTTATCCCAAGGAAAATTGAGGAAAAGGGCAGTCCCCATGAACCAGTTCCTTGCATTTTCAACATCCAAAGAACCGGCTTTCTGCAGGAAAACTGGTTCCAAAGCAGCTCGTTGCTACTTTATTTATCCCGAGGGAAATTAAGGAAAAGGGCAGTTCCCATACCGGGAGTTGAACCCGGGCCGCCTGGGTGAAAACCAGGAATCCTAACCGCTAGACCATATGGGAGTGTCCTGAACAACAGTGGTGCCTTTTCCTCCAACAACCAAGACAGTGCTGTTCCAGGGCTGGTTCGTACCCCATGCCTAATCTTGAATCAGTTCCTTGCATTTTCGACAACCAAAGAACCGATTCCAGACCGGCAACAAATCTTTGCTCGTCTTGAACCATAAAACCACTTACATAAGGGGCTGGGGGCAAACAAACCCTGGACTTTCACCCAGTGGACAGATGTTTGGGTCCTAGATAGATAGATACTTGATTTATCGAGAGGGAAATTGAGGAAAAGGGCAGTTCCCATACCAGGAGTTGAACCCGGGCCGCCTGGGTGAAAACCAGGAATCCTAACCGCTAGACCATATGGGAGTGTCCTGAACGACAGTGGTGCCTTTTCCCGCCACAACCAAGACAGTTCCAGGGCTGGTTCGTAGGCCGTGCCTAATCTTGAACCAGTTCCTTGCATTTTCGACAGCCAAAGAACTCTTTGTTCGTCTTGAACCATAAAACCACTTATGTAAGGGGCTGGGGACAAACAAACCCTGGACTTTCACCCAGTAGACAAATGTTTGTGTCCTTGATAGATAGATACTTTATTTCTCCCGAAGGAAATTCAGGTAAAGGGCAGTTCCCATACCGGGAGTTGAACCCGGGCGAAAACCAGGAATCCTAACCGCTAGACCATATGGGAGTGTCCTGCATAACAAAGGTCCTTTTTCCCCGAACGACCAAGACAGTTCCAATTGTTTATATTTAGCCACCACAACTACTTGGAAAGGTTTTGGAAAAGACACCTATGTTAGCATTGATTTGGAGTTGTGCTGCTAGCAATCCTGCAAATATAATTCCATTGTTTAGGTTTTTTTTTTTTAGATCTGTGGTGGGACTGAACCAATCAGTAGTGATGTGCCAACAAAGCCTCATGAACCATTTGCTTTTTTCTTGACCCCACCCATTGCGCTCTTGGTTTTTAAAAAAAGGCTCAAGCAGTGGTTTTGAGTGTGTTTTCAGCCCTTTGTTGAACATACAGCTCCATCTAGTGGGCTCAGAAAATAAAGACAATGGTTCATGAGGCTTCATTGGCAAATCACTACCAATCAATGCATTCGTGGGCCAATAGCCAAAACAATGTGCTACAGCAGGCATAAGCTCTATAGAACAAAGGGAACTGCAGTCAGATGATAGTTATCTGTGGGTCGTTCACCTTATAAAATCACACAGACTTTGTTTTAATATAAACATATATACAACACATATAACAATTATATTAGTCCCACTTGAAGACCTGAATTCCTATAATGGCTGTTGGGGCTTATACTGAAACACAGGCCATCCTGCTGTAGACAATTATATGACAATGTTATCAATGTGTTTTCATGAGTTCTAGTGTGTGACTACAATTTTAATTTGGCTTCTTGTTACCAACATTTTCCAACTCTTCCTTGAGGAAAAACTCCTGTGAGAGGGATTTTGAAGAAATTACTCATGCATCACAAAACAGCACTGACAGACTCCCTCGAGAACTTGTTCTTTTTCATTACAGGAGGTTTGTAAAGGGGGTTCCTTTTTGGGGGAAAGTACCAGGAAAAGCATGGTGGGGAAACACTGGCCTTTGTTGTCAAGAGTTACTCCAGTTAATAAAAGGAATTTTGAAAGAGGATGATTATTGTGGAAGAGCTGGGTTTCCTCCTGTGCTGAATGTACTATAGAGGCAACTAATATTCAGTCAGACAAATAACGCTTTGTGTCCTTTCTGAGCTGTCAGAAACAGTTAAATACCTGTGGTGAGGTGTGAAAAGCTACTGTTTGGTTAAAGAAAGAACTTGAATCACTTTGTAGCTTTAGGTTTTTTTCAATGGACACAATGTTATTAAAGGAGAAACTTTCCACCAGATACAAAATATAGACTTTAAGCCTTCAGCCATGCTAGCAGCTCTGTAAGGCTGGAGTCAGGGAAGTTTTTTTGAGCAAAATGTGAACATCAGCATGCTAACATACACAAATCAAAAGAATCTAATCAAAATTACTTTATTTATCTCCAAGGGGAAATTCAGTTTGTCTGATAGAATCTCTGTTAGAATAAGACAGCCTGATGGCTGTAGGAGCGAAGGATCTTTTGTGTTGAACCTGCGTAAATCTATGATCATTTCCTTAGTTTTTGAGGTGTTCAGTAGGAGATAGTTCTTGTGACTCCAGTCACTGAAGACTTTCATCAGATCCCTATATTCAGATTCCTGTCGATTCCTGATACATGCCACAATAGCAGTGTCGTCGGAGTACTTCTGGATGTGGCAGGACTCAGAGTTGTATTTGAAGTCTGCTGTGTACAGTGTGAACAGGAATGGAGCCAGAACAGTGCCTTGTGGAGCCCCTGTGCTGCTCATTAATGCCCCAGAAACACAGTTCCCCAACCTGACATACTGTGATCTTCCTGTCAGGTAATCTGTGATCCAGGAGATGTGTGCTTGTTTTTGAATATGTTGGGTTGGATGGTGTCGAATGCGCTTGAAAAATCTCATGATGACAACATCTTGACATATGATAATAACAGGCTGATGTTATCATCAAAAATAAACAGGTACAATGGCCATTTTACTAGTGACGTGACAATGAAGCCTCATGAACCATTTGCTTTATTATTTTTATTTTGACCCCACTAGATGGCGCTCTTGGCTTAAAAAAAGGCTCTAGTAATGGTAATTGGGTGTGTTTACAGCCATCTAGTGGGCTCAGAAAATTAAAAAAAAGGCTTCATGAGGCTTCGTTGTCTCTTCACTACATTTTAGTTTGGAGTGTTAGCATGCTAGCATGTTACCTGACACCCAGACACACACAGAACCAACACATTTCCATCTTTCCATCCTTTAGAAGCGCTATAAAAATTTAATGTATTATCATTATTATTATTATCTTTGTGTTTCAATGGATAGTGTTTCATTGCAGAGCTGATGAATTACTGATAAAACACGGTAGCTTTAATAGATTTCCACAATGACCAACTCAGTCTTCTAATACTTTATATGAGCGTTGGCTGAATTTTTTTTCCATTAAATTACTGAATGTTTTGTCTTTTACATTGAAATCAAGTTAGAAAAGGTTCTTTTTCCAGACAGTATTGAGGTTAGAGGCAGTCACAACAACTTTTCACATTTTCAGTACAAATAACACATAGTCTGTAAACACAAATGTTGAAGGCTAATAAAAATGTCATTAGGTATTCATCAGCATAAGTACTATATACACTGAGATTTTAACCTGACGATTGCACCACATTTTATGCCAAATCATCTCGTAGATGTTGAGATATTTTACTGGTTATGAGGAAACTATACAAAATGTCAGGAGATGAACAAAGTCATTTGGTCTCTGGGAGCTTTTAATATTTCTACTAAGTTCGTAACAGTCCACTTTCACAACTGTGATCCTCCTTACTCTGCAAACACAAGTTGACACCACCAGTATAATTTAGAAGACACTAAAATGGCATGCAAAATATACACATTGTGGCTGTAAGTTGTAATCCGTCAGAGATATAAATTAAACAAACTAAATACCATAAAAATATTTAAAGCCAAGTATTAATCATGATATTTTAATAGCTGGATCTTAACTTTCTTCCTAATTTACAACCACCATCTCACAGTTCCAATCATCCCCGGTCGACGTTTGGACACCATACTGCCACAGGGAATTAATGGTATGTAACGGCCACCGTAAATACAATTCTAATTATCCCTGGCCGATCCTTCAGTGCACACTGACTTCAGTGTAATAACATCATAAACTCTGGAGAACGTATGTATACAGTTTTATGGTCACAGGGTTAAGAGCCCAACAGAGATTGGTCAAATAGTGTCGTAACATGCTTTGCAAATTCTGTGATGGAGGTCTGGTGTTAAACCTGAAGCCTTGGTAAGAGAAGATAAAAGATATTAACCCATAAGAACCCATGGTGACACCCTGTAACAAACACCTTAAATCTTCCAGAATCTCCCATATTCAGAACAGAAATGTGAAAAAGTAGCTTATTTCAAAAAGCTTATTGTTGTTACTGACAATATTTCCTGAACAAATTAAAGTCACAATTTTTTATATATGCTATGGAGATGGAAAGAAAAAGACACATGTTTATTTGTTTATTGATTTATTATTTTTATTATGCTACTTAAAAATAAATCTGAAAAATAAATTGTTGTTAAACAGCACTATTAATGTCACAATTTTGATAAATGTTGTGGAGATGCAAAGAAAAAGGCACATTTGTGTCTCTAAGCAGAATATGTGTCTTATAGTGTTTATATTTTAAAATAAGAAATATCATGATATCTCTCTCCTGGCCTGGGAACGCCTCGGGGTCCCCAGGAGGAGCTGGACGTCATGGCTGGGGAGAGGGACGTCTGGAATGCCCTGCTTATCCTGCTGCCCCCGCGACCCGGCCCCCGGAAAATGGATGGATGGATGGATAAACATAAATACCATAAACGCCCAATGTATCGTATATGTCACATCACAGATCTTTGACATTTAGGGGTAGAATTTTTTTTTTTTTTAAACATTCTAATGTTTTCTATGAGGTCCACTTGGTCTGTGGTATATCCTACATAACTTTCCTTCAAGGATAAATAGGTCTTGGTTCTTATGGGTTAAGGATAAAAAGACAAAGATGGCGTGGCATTAGGAGATTAAAAACAGCTTTTTTCTGTATATTTAGACTTGCAAATGGTCATCTCCATTGTATATTCTCTTTCTGTTTCATTCATCTGATCTTGTGGCACTTCATCTTAATTAGACCACAAATAATGCACATAAATGAGAAGCCGCTTTGATGTGGTCGACAACTTTGGGTGTTAATGAGGACATTTCTTTCTTTTATTATCATTGCGTTGACTGATGCACCCAAACGCTGCACACACACACACACACACACACACACACACACACACCTGAAAGCAAGCAGTTGCAAGTCATGTTTGTTGCCATTTATTTCCATGGCGCTGTCTTCAACCAGGCAGCAGCACAGCCCCCCGCTGGGCCGGGTGGACACAGACTGTCACAGTTTGAATCCTAAAAGAGTTACAGGCCAATTAGTCCACTGAAGTATGAAGGCGAGTGCCATGAGGTCAATGTCTCAGGCAGACAGCTTACAGTTGGCTAATCACCCAAAACTCTTTTACTCCTTAACAGAAATGTGATCATCACACGAGGGACGAGCAGGAGATCAGTGCTCATATATAATGAAGCTCTCAGCGGAGAGGCCAGCAAACCCTGGATCCATCTGGGTCTCGGTCGTATAGGGAATACCCTATAGAGTTCAGTGCTAATTTTATGCAAAGTAGACTGAGTGCATAGATGAAATGTGTGTGTGTGCGACAGACAGAGAGGGAGAGATGTTATATGTGTGGCTTACTCCCACACTGTAATATAGAAGAATGGGAATAATGGATGGAATATCAGTTGGGCAGGTCAATGAAACCGAATTAGTGAGAATAAACTGTCCTGGTTTGGTCACATTGATTACATTTCATTGATGTAAAAGGGTGTTGCAGTTTTAAATGTTCTGCATTTGTTCCTCATTACCTTAGGCCACGTTTATACATAGCAGGGTATTTAGAGAAATGGATATTTACCCCCCTCCGTTTTCAAAAATAACATCATGCACACAACATCATTTTCAAAAAAGTTGTCATGTACATCAACCCGCATAAATACGCCGTCGAGCGCCATTATAACTATGCCAAACCTATTATATGGGCGGCAGTGTAGGGAGAAGGATAAAGCCATGCAAGCCAATCAGAATCCTCAGAATCAACAACAACGAATAACATGAGTGACTTCCTGTTCCTTTCAAAACAACTAGATAGAATAAGCGTGAGAACCTAAAACCCTGTTTCTCCCAGTTGACACGACAACACATAACCGGAGTTTGCCCGGAGTTTTTAGAAATAATCGTTTTCTGTGATACAAGCAGGGTTTTCGTGTAAATGAGAGGCCAAACCCATGGAAATATCTGCGTTTTTCCCTTCGTGTAAACGGGGCCTTACACTGTAAAAAAATATCTGTTTAATTTACGGTAAATACCGGCAGCTGTGGTTGCCAGAACTGTAAATATCAGCAAAAACTGTAATTTATACTGAATGATTCCATTACTTTTAGTTAATTCATTAATTGTGTCATCATGGTATTTCTCAATTAATTTTACAGAAAAATTGTATATTGTTACAGCAAAAACTGTGTGTTTTCTACAGTTTATGACAGTAGAATTTAAAGTTTTATGCTATTGTTTGATTTACAGTAATTAAAAGTGTCTACTACGTGATGTACAATGTTTAATTTTATGCCCTATTTCTGCAATCTGCAATTATTTGCTATTTCAAACAGTTAGCTCTGTAGCAGTACAGTGTGTATGTGCTGCTGCTGCAGGAGGTTTTCACTTAGCGATCTCTGTTTGTTTACGACAAGCACCGGACACTCTGTGCACAGTTAGCGATGGCGGTTAATACACGATCTCTATGTTTATGATCAGCGGAGACACTGTGCATAATTAGCCATGCTGCTTTGTTTATGATCAGCTGCTGACGTTGTGCACAGTTAGCGACGGCGGCCACAGTTGCGTCTCTCGTGTTTAATCCGTTGCTAAAATATGTTTTTAACCACGGTGTTACATGCTGTATCGCAACCGTGAAAGCAGCTTATGTGCTAAAAGCTAATTAGACGAACACATACTTTCCAAACTTGACGAATCAAAAATAGGGAGGATTTTAAATACAGGATGCCTGAACATGGGTGAATCTCTGGCACAACCAGTAATGTAAGCTACTTCATTAAAGTAAGTATAGCCATGGGAGTAGTAGCATAACAAGGAGTATGAAGCTAAATTATTTTACATTACATTACTGTAAGCCATTTCATTGAGTGCCTCTTAGCGGAATGCTCTTAGTGAATATAAGTTAGACTTTAATTGTGAAGAGCAAAAAGAGAAAAAGTGAAGCAGTGTGCTCTGCTGTTCATTATATGAAGGTTAATAATAATATTCATTAGTTTTTATTCATTAATTTGCCCCGATTCCTAAGAGAGTATTTCTTTCTCTCCAATTCTGTCTTCGCTCCCAACATAGACAGAACCAGAAACAGGTTGTGATAGTGAAAAAGTAAAGAAATATGTCATAATTTGTCATAAAATCAGAGGAAATGTGAATGGGCCAATAAACGTTTAACAGCAGCACCACATAATATTATATGCCAAATACTTCTTTATTTGCACTATCTCTGTTTACTTCCGACCAAATTGGGCCCAGATTAGGCCTTCTGTATTTTTTCCATATTATATATGTCATATACCACTTAAATACACTATACTGTGTACATCTGCATATATTTAAATATATTTATTCATTGGTGTTTGTAGTACTACATGCAACAAGTTATTTAACCTATTTAAAATTGCTAAAATATATTTTCTCCAATGCGCAATATCTGTAAAATGCAAAGTACTTTCAGGAAAACAAACAAACACCAAAAATAAGCAGGAATGCCCTGCTTAACCTGCTGCCCCCACGACCCGGCCCCGGATAAGTGGAGGAAAATGATGGATGGATGGACGGACGGACGGATGGATAATAATAAAGGCCAAATAGCAGAATTGTATGTACATAATGTATATAAATTGTATCTATGTGTGTATGTCTTATTTTTTTTTATTCCTTATTATATTTTCTATATCTACTTTCTGTCTCTGTTTAGCATCTTTCAGTCTGTCCTTACATCACATGCATGGCTCCTTTTTCTCCACACAAACTTTCATTTTATTTTCATTAACAAAGTATAAAGCTGCCAGGAACCCAAAATATAAACAAAAGACACAGGTTTCTATGGAAATGTATCATTTTTTAATTACATTTTTATTTTTTAACCATTTATACACACAAAAACAGCAGAAAAAATAATACATAATAAAACTACAAAACAGTCTATTTGCATGTCAATTAAAAATAGTCATATTTTTCATTGTAGAAAGAAAATTCACAATTTAAAAATGGTCTAGAAACATAAATGTCACACTATGAAAGCTCCTATGATTGAACTTTCAACTGGCTTTCTCAGCTTGTCTACACATCATATAAATAAAGTTATTACTGTAAATAAAACGTGTATTTTCAATAAATAGATGGACTCCAGAGGGTTAATCTGAGTGTCGATTGTTCAACATTTCATTCTTTCTTGTACTGAATGTCCAACGACAGACAGAATGACGTCACCGGGACATTTTGTCTCCAGACGTGATGGAGTTTCTATCTGATGTAGCGTCACCACATCCAAGAGCTGAAGAGGTTGCTGATGGAGTACGCTAATGTATCAATTTATGCTAATTTACAATCATTATGGCTCATTAACCTGAGATTTATCATCAACCTCATTAGGGGGCACGGTGCAATAAATGAAGCTAAGGAGGCAGAAAGCCAGCTATAGTAAATAAACTGATCATTTACCAGAAATTACTTGTTTATGTACTTGTAAAGACATTTAGCCCCAACCTGCTTTTCTCTGCACTCACCAAATAAAATGCTAAATTAGTTACTCCATGTGTTGATTAATGTTATGTGTCCAGTGGGTACATATTAGTAAAAACAGATAAAAATTTGTTTTAATCACCAATTTATTGACAGTTATCTTGCAAGCGGAACTAAACATGTCTTAAAAAATTGAGAAGCTTTTAATATTAATTTATGTTAATGGTTTTAAAATGTAGAAAAAGGATAGTATCTGATGCTTTTGCTCATTCTTTACAGTTTTGCCCTTGTGACTACATCAGTACATATATATTACAGTATAACTTTAACTTGACTTCCTTTTTAAAGTTCATTATTCAAGGCAAGTGACAACAATTAAAACAATAAAATAGTAATAAAAACTCAATCTAAAAACAGAGTTAGAGTTAAAAAGGAAATAAAAGAAATAAAAGTAAAAAAAAGTAGTGATGTGCCAGTGAAGCCTCATTGATTAATGTTATGTTTGCATATAACCAGAAAAAAATTAATTTTAATCACCAATTAATTGACAGTTATCTTGCAAGCAGAACTAAACAAAAAAATTAAAAAGCTTTTTTAATATTACATTTAGTGTATTTCTAGTACAATAACACAACTTTTTCTGACCCTTATATGCCCCTCTCATTATTTTTTTGTGTTTAAGTCTCTTGAAAGCATCACTGCTCACACACACAAACACACACCGTCTATATAACTTACTGGTTATGAATATGCATGAATCGGGATCAAGCCCTTTGTACAAACTGACAGGAAGACAAATGATGCAACGTGCTGAAACATACCAAAAACACCCGTGTCCTGCTGCCTGCCTGGGAGTGTGAATGTACATGTACATACTGTATGGAAGTGATAAAGAGGCTATATGTGTGTGAGAGAGTCTGATCTGTGTAGACCAGGGATGGGCAACTTAAATGCTGCAGGGGGCCACAATTTCTCATCTACACTACCACAGGGCCACATATAGGACCGTGCACTTAACCAGATATGATGAAACTGCAATTTTAAATATGTTTACAGTGCAGTAACTTAACATGTTTCATGCTCAAATGCATGTAGAACAGTATAAATAGGAATACAATTTCCTGTTTTTGGTCATTTTGTGTGTTTTTTGGTCATTTTGTGTGGGTTTTTTTTGGCCATTTTGTGTCTTTTTTTTGTTCATTTCATCAAACTGCAATTTTAAATATGTTTACAGTGCAGTAACTTGACATATTTCATGCACAAATGCATGTCCACTGCAAAAAAGGTGTGTCTAAAAACAAGATAAAAACACTAAATCTGAGGGAAATGATCTTGCTGCATGGACAGATAATTTCACTTGACAAGATTTCTTAAATTAAGATTATTAAATCTAGAAATAAGCATGTTGAACACTTAAAATAAGAAATTAACTCTTAAAACAAGACAAATTATCTAACACTTCTCATTTTGTGTTTGTGTCTGTCTAATTCCTGTTATGTTAAGCGACTTTGAGTACCTTTAAAAGCGCTACAAAAATTGAATGTATCATTATTATTATTAAATCTATGTTTGTTTTATCTTAAGAACCAAATAATTTGCAGTGTATAACAGTATAAATAGGAATACAAAAGGTTTGAAGCAAATAAATAAAAAATAACCACTTACTGTGATTTCTTTTTTTCAGTGCAAGAACAGCAGACCAACATTTTTTTTTATTACTTTATTGCAGATTATGAGATTACAAATTAGCAGCTTCATCACATATTCAATTCATCCTGACACATTTATGCATTTTTTTACAAGAGGCAGTGCCAAAAGAATCAATAAATATTCATATTCATATTCATATTATATATTAAATATATAATATGAATTACTTCATTGAGGAAAAGAAAGAGAAGAAAAGAGAGAGCGAGAAAAAAATAAAATAAAAAAACAGCAGACCAACATTAATTGCAAGAAGTAATTTTGTGCATTTTTACACTGCACTTTTAAGATTTCATGCTCAAATGCATGTAGTTGTACTGAGGGCCACTTCAAGTGAGAGTGCAGGCCATATGCGGCCCCCAGGCCTCCAGTTGCCCATCCCTGCTGTAGGCATATATGAAAGAGCGAGTGTCAGGTGTATGAAAGGCAGTGTGACCTGTATGTACGGTGCATATGGAGCTGCTCTCCTGTGAAGAGTCTTCTAGCAGCTTCCATTCAGCAGGCGGCAATTTACATCCTCCTGAGCCGCAGAGAGCCGAGAGCTGCTGAGTGTTGCCATCAGCAGCAGCCATTGTTTGGAACAAGGACACTAGTACTTTGTAGGCGCTGGAAGGATGAGCATTATTCAAGAGGCGCAGTAATGTAGTAAATATACTTATAGTCAAAGTCCTGTCTGAGAGTCATGGACCATCAACATGGACCCCTGGATGAAGTTTTTAACAGTTACTGACACTCACAGGAGCCAGAACCCCTCAGACACTCTGCTATCATTAGTACAGGCAGCAACACATGACTCATGTTTGAGACCAGGAATGGGCAATTAATTTCCCCAAGGGGCCACATGAGATACTGTGAAGGTTGCTGAGGGCCGGACCAAAACTCTGAACTTAATTCTGCTCAATATTATTTTCATCTCTTGATAACTTTCCTTTCTAGCAAAACTTTTGGTTCCTCCTGTCTAGAAGGTTTTTAGATGTGTATGTAGGTATGTATGTATGTATGTGTGTGTGTATGTATGTATGTGTGTATGTGTGTATGTGTGTACATACATACACACATACATACATACATACACACATACACATACATACATACGTATGTATGTGTGTGTGTATGTATGTATGTATGTATGTATGTGTGTGTGTGTGTGTGTGTGTGTGTGTGTGTGTGTGTATGTATGCATGCATGCATGTACTGTATGTATGTATGTACGTATACTTTTTCCTCTGTTTGTAGCAGTTTTTTCTGTTTTTATCCTTTTTATAATTAGATTGTTATGCTTTTAACCTGTAGCACTTTGAGATTTCCTGTAATGTAAAGTGCAATACAAATAAAATGTGTTATTATTATTATTATTATTATTATTATTATTATTAATAATAATAATAATACTAATAATAATAAAATACAGTAAATTATCTGGGTTTGAGCTGGTAAGAATACATCTTATGAATGTGGAGTAACTCAAATATAGCAGTAAAAAATAGTAAAAACTCAATCATTATCTCACAAATGTATTAACTTCATGCAAAAAGCAGTAAGTGTTTTTCACAAGGTAACTCTGTTTTGTAGAAAACATTTCTCTGCAGGTGTGTATGCATGCACGCCCATACGTAAGTCCCCTTCAAAATAAAAGCACTGCGGTTGTATTGATTCCTAATTTCCAGGTAACCTCAACGGGCTGGATGTGACCCGTGAGTCGCCTAATGCCCGTCTGTCTGTTTCAGACTGTCCTCCACCGCAATTTTTTTTTGGTAATATTTTTATTGCATTTTCCAACATAGACAAAAACAACAAACAACAACACACTGTGGCCACAAAAAGCAAATATCCAGCTGCTTATTATGTAATACAGACACAACAATGAAAATGCTCTGTCCCATTAAAATCAACAGTGATGTAGCAAATACACACCTAGAAAGAAGTGAAGAGTAGTAAAAAACAAACAAAGAAAAAAACAATTTTAAAAATAATCTAATTTCCATTTCTCCAGCGCCATTTTGACAAAGTAAAATGTAATGATTGTAACTTCCGTGGCTCACATCATCCTCGTAACTACTGCATTTACGTGCATTTACTGTTCAAACTGTCCTTTATAACGCCTAACCAGGACATTTTTTGGCCCTAAACCTAGGTCAGTGGTTTTGTAGCCTAAATTCACAGAAACTGCAGCCTTTTTAAAACCACAAACCATACGTTTATGTATAATGGCGTGTGTGCTATTTAAAAAAAAACCTCTCATTTTAACAAACGCTCATATGTTTCATTATGGGTGATATTAACAAACGGTTTATTCTGTCCTTTAGGTTGGAGATCCTATTGTCCTTACTACTACATACTGCAGATATTTCCTTAAGTTACAAACAATCATTAAAATTGTTCTCTTTGTTTTTGCTCATACAAAGAAATTTCTAAAATCCTGCATGAGGAAAAATGGCATAAAAATGTAAAATCTGTCAGTCTAAATTTGTGCATGTTAGTGCTATCATTGCTTGTTTGAATTCATGAAGTGCTTTCACAGTGGCAGTATGGAAAAGCATAAGATCACTTATTGGTTTGTGGAGATGCATTAATAATTTATTATTCATGCAGAATGTCATTAGAAATACACCACACTAGTTTGTGAAATATTAATGTTTTGTACTGTTTTTGTCAGACGTATTGAGCCCTATATGTCCATAAACAATAGTAATGATGTATTATTTATTGAGTAATGCTGGCTGGAATACTCTCTCCTCCAATATCACACACATCAAACATGGAATTTCTTTTGAACAAGTCACTAAAACTGAAATTGGTATACAGATGGAACTTTTTTCATTGCTTTTATTTATTGGTGCTTTGCAATTTATTTGTGACAATTTGTTCCTGTATTTGCAAACATCTGTTGTCTTTTCATATCCACAGCAATTTCTCTGATTTTTTCATCTTTATTTGGCTTGTTTTGTTTTGTTTTGATTTTAAACTGTGTGATTTAAATTGCTGTTTGTTGTTGCTGTTACTGGACTCTAAGGCAAGGGTCTCAAACTCAAATTACCTGGGGGCCGCTGGAGGCAGTATCAAAATGACCAAAAAAATACACAAAATGACTGAAAAAAAGAGAGAGAAAATGACAGAAAAAAAACTAAATTACTTAAAAAAGACACAAAATCCCCAAAATGACACACAATGACACAAAAATAGACAAAATTACTAAAAAAGACAAAATTATTAGAAAAAGACACAAAATTATTTAAAAAAAAGACTAACCCTAACCTCAGTTGACCAACGTGCTGTACAGTTATTAAAATACAATCACAATCATACACAAATATAGTAATAAAAACAATTGAAAACAATAAAATAGTAATGAAAACTCAATCTAAAAACAGAGTTAGACTTAAAAAGGAGATAAAAGAATAAAAGTAAAAACAAAAGTAGTGATGTCCCAGTGAAGCCTCATGAACCATTTAATTTATTTTTTGACCTCACTAGACCCCACAATGGTAATTGAGTGTGTTTTCAGCCCTTTGTTGAACAGAGAGCGCCATCTAGTGGGCTCAGAAAATAAAGAAAATGGTTCATGAGGCTTCATTGGGACATCACTAAAAAGAAGCCAAGGATTCTTGCCTACGCCAAGGACAATAAATAGGTTTTTATTAATGTTTTAAGGCAAGATAGAAGCTGAATCCTTCTTCTATATTCTATATATATTATATATAGAGAGAGTATAAGATGCCCAAAATGACACAAAAAATACACAAAATTATTAGAAACAGACACAAAATTACCAAAAAAATACACAAAATGCCCAAAATGACACAAAAAATACACAAAATTATTAGAAAAAGACACAAATTTACTAAAAAAAGACACAGAATTACAAAAAATACACAAAATTACCAAAAAAGCCCTTTGTTGAACCATCTAGTGGCTTCAGAAAATAAAGAAAATGGTTCATGAGGCTTTATTTGGACATCACTAAAAAAAAAGCCAGGATTCTTGCCTACGCCAAGGAGAAATAAGTAGGTTTTTATTAATGTTTTAAGGCAAGATAGAAGCCAAATCCTTCTTCTATATTCTGTATATTAGAGTATACGATATACACTCTTACAATGTCAGTATATAACCAGCGATGTGCTGTGGGAGCGCTCCGCCTGCTTTACCGGCTCGTTAGACATGATGGACAAAGATGGGAAAATGGAACCACGCTTGAAAATAGTCCAAATTATCCATGACTCCCACAATCTCATTCCTCTGCTGTTCTCTCGTTTCCCCTGTTAAACTGTGTAATTGAATACATTACAGTCCTCACAGAGCACTCCAGCTACTTTCCTCCATTTCCTCTTTGACACCTGGCTTCTGGGCAACCTCCGCTT
This sequence comes from Centropristis striata, assembly GCF_030273125.1. Classification (NCBI taxonomy): domain Eukaryota; kingdom Metazoa; phylum Chordata; class Actinopteri; order Perciformes; family Serranidae; genus Centropristis; species Centropristis striata. The sequence continues at coordinate 5,552,929 of NC_081528.1, read as the reverse complement.
TAACAATCGCTTTCCAATTTCCCCTCCCAAAGGGAAACGCAACATCTGCAGCTATGAAACACGTCCGCATGGGAGATAGTGTTCTGATATCAATTAAAGAATGAGCGGGAACAAATGGCGGCCGCCGACGATGTGGGAATTCAGAAAAATTAAGCGGTATTCCCCTTTAACCAACGCTCTTGAAATGGTCTTCCCAGGTGAATTGGTTTCTGTGTCAAACTCTGAAATCTAATGAATCCAGTGCAATAAACGTCCCCATACTACTTTCTTTTATCTTTAATTTGATGCCTGACTTTTGTGGCGACCGCTGTTGTACAATCACACTCTAATTTCCCCCCAAAGCAAAATTTGCCCAGTCTCATGACACGCAGGCACCAATGATTAACTGTGAGCAATTACTATTTGAATAGGGGGCCTTCCTTGTCTCCTCTCCTCAGCCCCTTTAAAGACAGACTCTCTATTAATACCCAGGCACCACGTCGTCTTTGTGCGACCTGTCACTTTTACTGGATTTCTCTATCCTGGAAACAGTCCCACCCTAGTGTGTTTAAGTTAACAATTTTGGTTATTTTGTGTCTTTTTTAGTAATTTTGTGTCTTTTTTTGGTCATTATGTGTCTTTTTTTAGTCATTTTGTGTCTTTTTTTGGTCATTTTGTGTCTTTTTTTTGGGTCATTGTGTCTTTTTTAGTCATTTTGTGTCTTATTTTGGTCATTTTTTGTCTTTTTTTGGTCATTTTGTGTCTTTTTTGGTCATTGTGTGTCTTTTTTTGGTCATTTTGTGTCTTTTCTTGGTCATTTTGTGTCTTTTTTTAGTCATTTTGTTTCTTTTTTTGGTCATTTTGTGTCTTTTTTTGGTCATTTTGTGTCTTTTTTAGTCATTTTGTGTCTTTTTTGGTCATTTTGTGTCTTTTTTTTTGGGTCATTGTGTCTTTTTTGGTCATTTTGTGTCTTTTTTTGGTCATTTTGTGTCTTTTTTAGTCATTTTGTGTCTTTTTTGGTCATTTTGTGTCTTTTTTTGGGTCATTTTGTCTTTTTTGGTCATTTTGCATCTTTTTTAAATCATTTTGTGTCTTTTTTGGTCATTTTGTGTCTTCTTTTTGTCATTTTATATCTTTTTGGTCATTTTATTTCTTTTTTAGTCATTTTGTATCTTCTTCTGTGTTTTTTTAGTCATTTTGTCTTCTCACATTTTGTGTCTTTCTTTGGTCATTTTCTGTCTTTTTTAGCCCTTTAGTCCAACATAAAATGTGATTTTGAATCTTTTTTTACTTTCAAAACTCTATCATGCTCAATAAAGAATTTTAAATGTTGCAAATGTGAACAAATGTTGCAAATATAACATATAAGAGGGTTACATCCAGTTCTATCATTTTATACTAAGTATATTTGAGCTTGTCTCCAGTTTTACTTGGTATATCATCATCAAACTGAAACTGGCCTCATGGAGTTTACAGCCAGAACTTTAGAGGTAAATTTACAGTAGGGCTCCACGCTGCTTTGTTTTCTAGTCTGGATGGAGTCAACAAGTCTGGATTATTTGGAGCTTTTGGAGACTCCAGAGGGTTAAAGACAGACTCGATATTAATACCCAAGCACGACGTCGTCTTTGTGCGACCTGTCACTTTTACTGGATTTCTCTATTCTGGAAACAGTCTCACACCGCTTATTTTAACAGTCTGCATTAACACGCACGTGAACAGAAACATAGTAAAATGCACACACACATAAAAGTAGAGACTGTTCTTTTCCGTGACAATTGAAGAGAAAAGGAAAAAAGGATTGATTGTCTAGCAAAACACAGCTCATCAAACAAGAACAGTGAGCGGTGGCAGCTCTGACTGATAAATGTAACAGCTTCTCACTTCAGCTCTGGCATTTGTCATCATCTCGTGTGATTTTTTTTCGTGGGTCATATCTTTTTGAAAGGCAGAGGGGATGATTTGAAGTACAATTACGTCCCTCATCGCTGTCATAATCAACACCATCATTATCATTTTACAATTTCAAGCATTGAGGAGAAGATGTTAGTCACACACACACACACACACACACACACTGGAAATGGGATTCAAATCTGGTGCTGAACAAAATTAGATTTTAAACAAAACAAAGTTAGTTTGACAAAAGGAACAAGAAGAGAAGACAATTCTTATTTGGATCATCAAAAGGTAAAAGTTTTTTGTCTTGTTGCTGAATTATATTAAGACTGATATCTAAAAACAGATTCTGCATATGAATGCAGAATCTACGACAGCATATTAGGCCCAAGTATGAGAAAATAAAATAAAAATACAGACCGGGAGAGGAGAGTAATATTTTGAGATTAAAGTGGCAAATCTGTAAGAAAAAAGTAGGAGATTTATAAGATAAATAGTCAGAAAAATAGTGTTTTCTATGGAAAAGAGGGAGACACCCTGTGGGTAGAAAGGAATGAAATGAAATGTGGTGATGTAGTAACAAACACAAAAACAAAACACGAGCCTATTTTTAAGACTTTTTTCCTCTAAAATATACTACTTTTTTCTCGTAGATTTGCCACTTTTACTGTCATAAATCTGCAACTTTTTCTCACAGATTTGCCATTTTTAATCTTGTAAATCTTTGACTTTTTTTCTCGTAGATTTGCAACTTTAGTCTCCTAAATCAGCTATTTTTTTTTCGTACATTTGCCACTTTTAATCTCATAAATCTGCAATTTTTTCTCACAGATTTACCATTTTTAATCTTGTAAATCTTTGACTTTTTTTCTCGTAGATTTGCAACTTTAATCTCATAAATTTGCGACTTTTTTCTCAAAATTTTACCCCCCTTCCCTGTCTGTATTATTATTAATATTTTCATAATTGGCCCTAATATGTCTTCGTAAGAATCCATAGCCAATAGAACTTGATTTAAGTATTATTGACCAATTATGTTTTAAGTGCTCAATGGCGGTCCTAAAGTGGGGGCAGTGCTACTGTCATTTTTTAAGATTTATGAGAAAAAAAGTCTGAAAAATAGCGTTTTGTATAGAAAAGAGGGAGACACCCTGTGGGTAGAAACGAATGAAATGAAATGTGGTGATGTAGCGCCTTGAAAAACAAAACACTAGCCTATTTTTAAGACTTTTTTCTCATAAATCTGCAACTTTTTTCTCACAGATTTGCCACTTTTAATCTTGTAAATCTGTGACTTTTTTTTCTCACAGATTTGCAACTTTAATCTCATAAATTTGCGACTATTTTCTCAAAATGTTACCCCCCTTCCCTGTCTGTATTATTATTATTATTTTTCATAATTGGCCCTAACACGCCATAATAAGAACACTTGATCCGTTTTCTCCTGCAGAATAAATGTGTTATTTTCACCTGTTGTGAGTATTTCAGCACGCTGTGGTCCCTTAACAGTCTTAGAAATAAATTAGATATTAGATTAGATAAATGAATCTAATATTAGATAAATTGGATCAGAGCTGGGAGCTGAGACTCAGTGAACCCGATCTTATTAATGTTTGATTAGAGAGAATTTCTTGAAAATTGACCTCTCTGTATAAAATGACGTGTTCTGACCTGGAGGATAATCACAGGTGGATGTTTAGAGACGGACTGGTGTCAGCAGGAAGATACTATGAAATCAAATGAAATTTTATTGTTTTTCTTTATGGTTTTTTTTCTCTGTTGTTGGTTCAGTCTGTTTTTTTCCCCATAAACTTTTGTTGTTGGGTTATTTTGAAAATGTTCTTTTCTTCTTTTCTTCTCTTTTCAATTGTGGTGTTTTTCATAATACTGCTGATTGAAAATAAAAAGTCAGAGTTATGAGCCATATCTATGGAAAAAAATGATTCAACCACCCTTGTTTTATTCAATTTCTTGTGCATTTTAAGGTACATTTGTTTGGACAAATATAAAGATAGCAACATAAATAGCTCATAAGAGTTTAAGGTAACACTTAACAATAGCCATCATTTATAAATGGTAAACAGATAGTTTATTAATGTTTAATCATCATTCATAAACTGTATATCAGCCATTTAGAATGTTAAATACATAGTTTATTAATGTTTAGAGACGGACTGGTGTCAGCAGAAAGCTGCTATGAAATGAAATGAAATATTATTGTTTTTCTTTATGGCTTTTTTTCTTTGTTGTTGGTTCAGCCTGTTTTTTTCCCCATAAACTTTTATTTTCCTGATGATCTGTTTCACGAGCACCATGCATGGATAGAAACAGTACATCACCATGACGGCAGAATTTAATAAATCAAAACTGTAACTGTGTACTGAGTGTAAAATAGACATTGTGTTTTGTGGTTATTTTTAAAATGTTCTATTCTTTTTTCTCTTTTTTTTAATTGTGGTGTTTTTCATAATACTGCTGACTGAAAATAAAAAGGCAGAGTTATTTAATTTACTAGTATTATCATTTGAGTTGATGTTGCCTTGTCATCAATGTTATCACCCCATGATAATGTTCTGTTTGCAGAAGAAAACATGGATGAAGGAAGGTTTACATGGGGCAGATAAACTCACTATTATTAAGGCTGTTATTATGATTTCCGAATTGTCATTATTATCTTTATTTTATTTTTTTCTGATTTTCAAGTTGCCTATCAATTTAGGTATAAGTATGTCTTTGTAAGAGTATTGTGATAGAGTTTAAATGCTTTTGCAAGGATGTGATTTTGATTTTATTCATATTATGATGTTCATTTTTATTTTTTAAAACCATTTCTTTCTTTTTATGTTTTGATGAAAAGACTTGACATGTTTACAAGATGTAGAGCAACATGTGTATGCTGTTTTGTTTTTCTTCAAATAAAAAGTTTAATAATAAAAAGGCAGAGTTGTGAGCCATGTCTATACAGTCATGGAAAACATTATTAGACCCTTGTTTTATTCAATTTCTTGTTCATTTTAACGCCTGGTACAACTAAAGGTACATTTGTTTGGAAATTAGACATTTCCCATGGTTTTCTTGATAATAACCAAAACCATTTTCAGAAAACCATGTTAAATGTCTAGATATCAGCTCTTAAATTAAACTCTTATGAACTATATTTGTTGTTATGATTATATTTGTCCAAACAAATGTACCTTTAGTTGTACGAGGCATTAAAATGAACAAGAACCTGAAGAAAACAAGGGTCTAATATTTTTCTTCCATGACTGTATTTGTACATTCAAACCCTATATTACACTGCAAAAAAAGGTGTAAAAAGATAAAAACACTAAATCTGAAGGAAATGATGTTGCTGCATGGACAGATAATTTCACTTGACAAGGTTTCTTAAATTAAGATTATTAAATCTTTAAAATGATGAACTGGCCCGAGCAGAGTGACCTGCAAATTATTTGTTTCATACCAAGATAAAAAAAACAAAAAAACTTTCGATTTAGAAGTGTTGGATAATTTATCTTGTTTTAAGAGTTATTTTCTTATTTTAAGTGTTCAACATGTTTATTTCTAATTTTCTAATTTTACCAGGGTTTGTCATATTTAGTTTTTTTGTAATATTTGTTATTCTTTTCTCATATAAATATTTATTTCAGAAAAAAATATTGGCCAATTCAATCTCATAGGCTATTTTTATTTAAGATTTTTTATTTATTTAAATTGCTTTGATTATACAGTATTTATGTTCACTTAAATAAACGGTTTCAATAAAACTACTTGTGACATGTCATATTTGACTCTCACTTGCAATAAAAATATCAGGATATATATCGTATATTAATATTCAGCCTAAATATATCGGGATATGACTTTTAGTCCATATCGCCCAGCCCTATTGTACACTTAAAAAAAGAAATTAACTCTTAAAACAAACTTACCAAACTTACCAAGATAAAAAAAAACTTTAGATGTAGTAGTGTTAGATAATTTACCTTGTTTTAAGAGTTAATTTCTTATTTTAAGTGTTCAACATGCTTATTTCTAGATTTAATAATCTTAATTTAAGAAATCTTGTCAAGGTAAATTATCTGTCCGTGCAGCAAGATCATTTCCCTCAGATTTAGTGTTTTTATCTTGTTTTTAGACTAAACACCTTTTTACAGTGTATAAATACAACACCAATGACATAGAGGACTGATTCCTGTCAAACTAATCCATCAAACACTGTTCAGAATCATAAAACACAACATAAAAGTCAAGTTTCTCCTCAGATGAAGGAAGTTCAGAGCTTGTGAATGTTTTCTAGGCCGACACACTAATGATGAATTCATGAGACTTGCCCTAGGAGCCAGATTCATTAAAAAATGCTTTAATTCATGTCAAAACCCCAAAATCCAAACCACTAATTTAAGCTGAAGATCCTGTTTTCAATTAACCAGGAATTAAACAGCTACTGGCAACAAATGTGGGCAACTAGCCAAGGACTTCATCTGCATTTACACCACAAACACACAAAATATCACACAACACTGCATGAAGGACTTTCTGTTGGGTTGTCCAGCAAAGGATTTTCATCTATTCTATTAATAGATGAGAGGTTGTCATGGTCAGAGCATATTAAACTTATATATAATATAATAACAAAGTATTGAAATCTATTGGTATCATCAGAAAGATGTGTGGCTTCATATCTCAGAATGCTTTAAATATACTCTATTATATAATATATAATATAATTTATCCACATCTCAATTATTGTATTGTATAGAGTAAAAAATGGCAAAGATGATATTCAAGCATTCAAAATCTTTATTTTAGCTTATTTAAACATCTTATTTAAGTATATTTGGAAGATACAAATACATTGATTTAAATAATGAGACCAACAATAACAGTTTTTTTTTGTATGACAATGACATTTCTCATTTTTGTGCACAATCACTTTTTTTATTTTGAAAGTGCAGTACAGTCAGAATGATCTATATATATATATATATATATATATATATATATACACACACACATACACACACACACACACACAATATTTTATTGTACAATTAAACTATGATACAATGTACACATTCTGGGTTCCTTTTGTGTACAATGAGATATTGTTTGAACAAAAAAAGTTTAGAATTGTTCCATTGTTCATCGTTATAAATAATTGATCATTTTATTATTAATTTGACCCCTGTAGGCCCCTGTGTAGAACTGGCACTTCCAGCAGTTATCCTTCTAATTTACAGAAATTATTAATAACACAAATTATCTTCATCCCTCAATAATTTTAAGTTCAGACTAAAAGCTTACCTGTTAAATCAAGATTCCTAATAGTTTCTTTTCCATTCTAGTTGTCATTGGATCATTATTATTATTATACGTGCTCATACACTGAAATACAATTATCACACTTCGATGTTTTTATTTCTGACTTTTTTTGTGTGTGTGCTATAAAATGGCACTTGTATTCCTTTCTTTTTTGTTGTTGTTGATTTACTATTTCTTGGGGAGGTGCTTCTTATAAGCCCATATAGGTTTTTTTTTTTTAACCTTTCCCGCACTTATTATTCTTGTTTCATTTCTGTTATTTGTAATTGTCTTTTCTTGGAGCAAATAAAAAAATGAAAAAAAATCTGTAACTGCATTATGATTCACATTGTAGTATCTTATATTGTAAACACGCAGCATGTCTGTGGTAAATTTGCATAAAATTTCAACAGCAACAGCGTCTCATGTTTTGGCTGCAAACTCATATTACCTTTAATTTGATATGACATGATCATTATGAGGATAAAGTGCACACTGTCAGCTTTAATTTGTGAGGGGGCTCCACACTGGGAGACACATTTACATTCTTCTATCAACCTTTTACTGTTTTTTTTTTAAAGAGTCACTGTCTCATGAATGTTTCATTTATGTTCTGAGTGAACTGATGTCTTTGTGTGCTGCTGAATTGTTTTAAATCAGGGGTCTCAAACTCAAATTACCTGGGGGCCGCTGGAGGCACTATCAAAATGACCAAAAAAGACACAAAATTGCAAAAAAAAAAAAAAAAAGACACAAAATGACCTGAAAAAGACACAAAATCACCACAGAAAGTGACAGAAAAAACGAAATTACTTAAAAATACACAAAATTATTACAAAAAGACATAAAATTACCAAAAAAGACACAAAATTACAAAAAAATACACACAAAATGACTAAAAATCACACAAAATTACCCAAAAATACACAAAATGACTAAAAAACACACAAAATTATCAAAAAAGACACAGAATTACCAAAAAAGACACAAAGGTTTTTAAAAGTAATTAAAGGGACCTTCCACACACAACACAGTGCCATTCATATAAAACTCACATTGAACTTTCATACCACAAAATATCGTCACGAGGGCCACAATTGGCCCGCAGGCCGCAAGTTTGAGACCCATGTTTTAAATCATTCAGGCTACAAATAGTGATGTTCGCTGATAGGCATTAAGATTTAATACAGTTGTTAAAATGGTGACAGTAAATACAGATTCTCATTTAAAGCATTCATTCAAAGGGAAATTCTGTTTTCTTTTCATCTCCATATTTTATTTTTATTTAGCTTACTTCAAGCAGAAACTGAGGCTCAGATCTACAGAATAAAGACATATTTTAATTGATTTCCTTCTTTCAAATGAATCAAGTTCTAAAGTCAGTAGATTTTTTTTTTTTTCTTTTATTATCCTGCCTACATTTATATGACATCTCATGTCAACTGTGACTCATCTAGAGATTTGAGATCTCACCTATTTTTATCACCTGGGCTTCAGGTGCAAAAATACACATTCAAATGATGTTTTGACAGTCAAACTGACACTGTACCTGCAGCAGCATGCCTTTCAATGTCTACATGCCACAGGGATGACAAAAAATATTTTTTTATTAAACAATTTCTGATTTTGTCCTGTTTTTGTATCAAAAATAAAACCACTGTGCACTGTAAAAAAAAAAAAAAAAAAAAAAGTTTGTAGAAATTACAGTAAAACTCTAGGGGCGTGTAGAAGCTGATGATGTAATAATTTCCCAATAATGTAATAAAAATCTGCACTTGAGTCCATTGAAAATGTAATAAAACCTGATAATGTAATAAAGTGTATTTCCCAATAATGTAATACGGAATAATTTTGTGTTTTTTAGACACAATCCTGTGAATTGTGGCTTCATTTTCATTGTGATGTTTGGAAGAGATTGATTAATAAAGTTTTGAGAAGATATTCACTTTATCTGTCAACAATGAATCACTGTGTCACAATCATTTCATGAGGTAAAAAATATTTTATTCCAACTTCTTCTGATGCCTGCTCACATTTTGGTCAATGCAGTGCACATTCATCGTAGAAGCTTTCTTTCTTTCTTTGCATTTTGGCGCCCCACCACCTTGACTACAGGATCACATTTATGTTTATTCATGTTACCAACACAAGATGCAGCAGTGTAAGTGTTGAAGCTGTCGTCCATGTTGAATAATGACCCCCACCCCTCACAGGACACTCTAACACCACTGCAGAGCTCCTTCAGCAAGCGGCTGCTTCACCCAAAGTGTGTCAAGGAGCGAAATATCACAGCTCCTTCAGACTGCACAGCTCCCAGTACACCACACACACCAACACTGACTGTAACTGCACTATAATGTACTCAAAATGTGTAATATCAATACCACCAATCAATCAGGTATATTTCATCCCACTGTGCAATATTAATATGTTTCTCTGTGGAATGGTACAATTTTAAACTACAGTATTATGAGTTAACCCTCTGGGGTCTGAGCCTATTTTGGCCTTTTCTGAATACTTTTGATTTTACCCTTCATGTACCAGATAAAAAAAATGTCAATCCATTTTTTCTTGACCTGTATGATCTGACAATTATTTTTTTCGATTTCACCTACTTTATCAACATATTGAGCCCCAAAATACACAAAAATCATGAAATCCGAGTCAAATTAGATTGTGAAAAAGTTCAATATGTGAGTCCTTAGTCAGTGGTGGTTTGGGACCATGTCCTGTTGGAACCTGGAACCACAGGAATCCGTGGAATAGCCACGGAATTCCATGGATTTTTTTTTTTCCTATTGGTTTGTTCCAAGTCACGTGACTTTCAAGGTCCCGGCGATCAGAACAAAAAACATGGCGGACAGTTCTCTCATTTTTTGTGAAAAAAATCAATATTTTGACTTAGTTTCTGCATAAAAATGGATTTTGATCACATTTCTAGCGAGAAATATATGTTTTATTTTCTAAATATTCACTCAGTTAATGTACATAATCACTTTGTATGTTGGAATAGCCACGGGATATGACTGTCATTAACTTGCATTGTAGCGAAATCCGTGTCAGTTTCATGGAAATTTGAGTGATTCTGTGGCTATTCCACGGATTCCTGTGAGACCAGGTTGCCTCTGATCTCCTCCATGCCACCAAATATTAATGCAGTAATTCATGATTCAAAAGGAGCCCAACCAAGTATTGATGTATAGAAATGAAGATACTTTTCAGAAGCCTGACATTTGAGTTTTAAATATCCTTTTTTTTATTGATCTTATGTAATATTCTCATTTTCTGAGACACTGAGTTTTGTGCTTTCATTATCTGTAAGCCATAATCATAAAAAATTACAAGAAATATAGGCTTGAAATGTTTTACTCTATGTGTAATGAATCTATATATATTATACGAGTTTCACTTTCTGAAATAATTGACAAAAAATATTGAACTTTTTCCATGATATTCAATTATTTTTTGATGTACTTGTATATTTATTCTTCCACATTTGGCAAAATCATCTGGTTTTATACCACAGAGCAACTTAAAGTTTGAACAAAGTCCTTTTCTCCATGGAAACTTTTCCATTTTCACATTAAAGATGTAATTTGTAAACACAAAGTACATTGAAATGCAGCTCTTCCAGCAACAATATGGTGATGTTAGCCCTTCAAAGACAAGCAATATTAGATTTTTGACTCATAAATATGTCATTAGGTGATGAATATTTAATCAGAGAATGGAGTTTTACCATATTATATGGTGGCGAGGCCTCAGTTGGTTTGACTTCAGAAGGTTGACCTATCGACAGTGTCTGGCAGTCTGGGAAATGAGCGGAAAGAAGAAACTGCTTGACAGGCTGATGAAATGGAAAAATAGAACCTCTTCTCTCCACGGACGTCTTTTTAAAGTCTCTTCAGTTTAAAACTCTTCTGTCTCTATCTGTCTGTCTCTCTCTGTGGCTTTCTGTCTCCCCCGGCTCTCTTAATAAATACCCTCTCTTCAAACTTAACCTCAACAACCTCTCCCTTTCTGTCTGTCTCTCTCTCCATTCTTCTTCTTCTTCTTCTTCTTCTTCTTCTCTCCTTATGTCTCCTCTCCCTCCGTCCCTCCCTCTCACTCTGGCTTTTTAAAGCGCCGTTCTCCTCCGGGGCCTTTCCGTGTCATTACTCCAGTCCTGGATTCAAAATGTCATTAAAGTCATTGCTTTAGTCAGAATTCATTTCAATTAGGCCCAGTCACCATGGGACTCCCAATCGCTGTGTCTTCTTCTTCTTCTCCTCTTTCTCACTTTATCTCCAGCCGCAAATAGGAAGAGGATGACATTGATGCTGAGAATGACCCCATATTTAATCTTCATTTACAGTATGTACACCAGTCCATGTATGTATGTTTGTTGTTTGTTTTCTCGGTAACACTTGGTAAAAAGATAGTTTATTAATGTTAAATCATCATTTATAAATGGTAAATAGATAGTTTATTAATGTAGGTTAATAGCTACTTAACCATTAACAAACATTTCAATTATAATTAATAATGTTTATTAATGAACTATTTATTATAGTTGGTTTATAGTTGCTCTCATAACATTAAACACTATTTTAAGCATTTGTTAATGATTAACAAATGGCTTATATAGCCTTAAGATGAATGAGAGAATGGTTGTAAAACATCTATAAAGATTAAATATGTAGACTAAAAGATTATCACAATATTTCAGGCTATTTTTGCGATAACGATATTCTTGACGATATGACGAAAGACATAAAAAGATATAGAAAATATGATTTTTTTAGTCTGTATAAAAGAATAAAAATCTAAAATGTAGTGTGAAGTGCAAATCCTTTATTTAACCAGGTAAAAGTCTCTTTGAGATTAAAAAATCGCTTTTCCAAGAGAGACCTGGCCAAGAAAGCAACATAAAAAGTGACAAGTTACAACATTTAAACACAGTTAACATAAACAATTAAATACAAATACAGCATCACAACATCAATGAATGAGCCTCAAGTAGAGACTTATAAGGAGCAGTCACACTGACAAAGAGAAATTATTTATTTATCCTTTGATTTGATTTGAATTGATTAAAATTAATCGATTGTGATCAACTCAGACAATTTCCATTCATTTTGCAGATTGTTCCATGATAAAGGTGCAGAAATCAAATATGTCCTTGACCAATAGGAGAAACAAGATTTGTTTCTAAAAAAGAATCCTAATTTTAGTTTCAGATTTGTCACAAGGCTTTCAATATGAGGTTTAAAAGACAGCTTCTGATCAATAGTGATCCCTAAATATTTGTAAGCCGTGACCCTTACCGTAATGGCCTCGATATTCACTCACAGACTTTAACAAAGCTTGATTGGAAAAAGTGAGATAATGATTAGAGTTTTTACTATTGTTTTACTGTTATATTTGACGTATTCCACATTATTATAGTCTTATCATAACATGTATTACATGCATACCTTTTTAAAGTATTCAGATCCTTCACGAAGGTAAAAGCATTAATACTACAATGTGAGATTTCTCCCCTACAACACTTCAGATTGTTTTATATATTATTAGATCATTTGTATTGATTCATTTATGTAAGCAGTGTTTTAATTTTGTAAAGATAATGCTCATTTAAACTATTTAATATACTGTTAAGTTCAAAATGTATAATAACGTTTCTTACTGAAATTATCATGTTTTTTATGTTAAATCTCGACCTGAAAAGTACAATATTTGCCTCTAAATGTTGTGAAGTAGAAGTATAAAGTTACTTAAAACGGAAATACTCAAATAAAGTACGAGTACCTCAAAATTCAAATCAAGTACAGTACTTACTTTCCACTACTGCACATATATCATTAGCAGCTCAAACCCAGATAATTCACTGCATTTTATAAAGTGAAACAAATGAATTAATATTGAGAAGAACTGAGAGTATTGGTCCGGCCCTCTGCAACCTTCACACTATCTCATGTTGCCCCCTTGGGTGATTTAATTGCCCACCCCTGAAATAGAAGGATAGTTGACAAATCACAGTTTGAACCTGCAGACTGCAGAGGGCCCCAAGAAAAATGGCTTCCTAAAATATTTAGAGTCAAATTGCACCGTTGTGGTTAGAGTTGGGACAGGTCCCATCTCCTGGGTGAGCGGGCCCCCAGATCCATTATTATTATTAGGCCCCAAATGTCTACAACATCTGGCCCTGGCCCTGAAGGAGACAGCTAGCTAATGTTAGCCCTGTGACAATCTGCAACAAATAGTCTCCTTCTAAACCGTCATGCCAGTTGCTACTGTCATGACGTTTTTGTAGTGATGTGCCAATGAAGCCTCATGAACCATTGACTTTATTTTCAGAGCGCTTTCTGTTCAACAAAGGGCTGAAAACACACTTAATTTCCATAGCTAAGCTTTTTTTTTAAGCCAAGAGCGCCATCTTTTGGGGTCAAAAAATACAGAAAATGGTTCATGAGGCTTCATTGGTACATCACTACTTTTTAGTCATCAATGCCCTTAGCATGCATGCTAATAATGGGGGATAATCGTCTTTCCCAGCATTTCTAAGCTGGTGGAAAATGTTCCCCCCTGCTGACCACGCCCCCCCAACTGTGATAAGAAGCCCACTGTATCTATTAGTAGGACTTAGCCTAAGGTTACTTATTTAAGCCTGAAATTGATATAGGTTGGTCACCAATGCTATATTTATTATATTTATTAATTTATTGGGAAACTATTTACAGAACGGAATCAGAAATTAGGTTCGGATCAATATTTTTTATCACAAAAGTAAGAGAACTACAGCTGGCCAGGAAGGATTCTCTGTCCTCAAGAGTAGTCCAGATATTGGCACATTTTACTTTGATGATATTTGTAAAGAAAGTCTAACTGCAGTAACTACGCAAAGGGTGAAACTGAGAAAAACTGCTTTAAAGTTTTAACCCAAATGGGTTATATGTAGATAAGTGATATGACACTTATGATACTACATGTATTGATGATGTAATTTTTATTCTCAAAAATCATGATGATTTTATGACCTTTGACCCCAAAAACGTAGTTACTGCATTGCTGTAAACCATGGGTCTCAAACTTGTGGCCCTCCTGACGATATTTTGTGGCCCTCACCTTGATATGAAAGATTAATGTGAGTTTTATATGAATGGCACTTTACCGTGTTGTGTGTGGAAGGTCCCTTTAATTACTTTTTTTGGTCATTTTGTGTCTTTTTTTGGTCATTTTGATACTGCATCCAGCGGGCCCCAGGTAATTTGAGTTTGAGACCCCTGCTGTAAAAGGGTCTAATAGTAATGCAAAAACAGAGTGGAGTAACAGCAATGTTGTTGTCTTCTTTCAGCTTTTATATTTTGTTTTCAGTGAATAAACATTTTCAAATTAATTTTGTTAGAAGTGTATTTAAAAGTGTTTAACAACTCTATTTAAAGATTTGTGTATTTTAGACTAAATATTATGAAGTAATGTTATACTTTAGTCTTAATATAATTTTATCTCACTTTTTTACTTCATCACTATCTAGATAATAATTTGCCTTTCAAAATAAACGTATACTTTATCTTATTTTTATGTTTAAATTAGTATATATATCCAAAGCAGACTGTGGTAAGTGCAATTACTGCTTGGATTTGAGTTGATTTTGTGGTTTTTATATAATTATTCCTCTGAAATATAGCAAAATTGAAATCTAAACAGACATCATGGGGTTCATTTTTAGTTATAACTCAATTTTCACCAAAGTGTAGTTACTGCAGTTAGACTTTTTAGGGCAGTATACTTGTCCTTTGAATCATCTAAATCGTCTAATTCTTTGTGTATAAGTTGTGTTTCTGAGACACTTTATGTCAAAGGAATGTCTTCGTCCTTGAAACCTTTTCTCTGCTAAGATGTCAGGCACATTTATGTTACATACTCACTTTCTTTGCTGTCAGGCTTTTCGAGTTGTTCAGAAAAGATTTTCTCTGACAAGCAGTGAGCATGTTTCTGTCCTTGTGTCCAAACATTGAAAGCGTATAGGACAAACATGAATATTATATAACTGGATGTAACCCTCTTATATGTTATATTTGCAACCTTTGTTCACATTTGCAACATTTCAAATTCTTTATTGAGCATGATAGTGTTTTGAAAGTGAAAAAAGATTCCAAATCACATTTTATGTTGGATTAAAGGACTAAAAAAGACACAAAATGACTAAAAAAAGACACAAAATGACAAATAAAGACACAAAATGACTAAAACAAGACACAAAATGACTGAAAAAAAACACAAAATGACTAAAATAAGACACAAAATGACTGAAAAAAAGACACACAATTACTAAAAAAAAGACACCAAATGGCCAAAAAAAGACACAAAAAAAGACACAAAATGACAAATAAAAGACACAAAATGACCAAAAAAGACACAAAACGACTAAAAAAAGACACAAAATTACTAAAAAAAAGAAACAAAATGACAAAAAAACACACAAAATGACAAAAAGTCTTGCGCTAAACACACAAGACACAAATAAAATAGAGTCCCACTAGACTAAAAACCAGAGATGATGACAGGATCACACACAATCGCAAGATCACATTTATGTTGGTTTCTTTTTGATTCAAAATGTTGATCCAGTAAGTCAGAATAAAAAATAAATTATTATTAGGTCATATAGGTGAGGTTGTTGCCCATCCCTGGACTAAATATTGAACCTCCTTCTCCGGCAAACAGGCTGATCTGAAGCCACTTGTCAGGTCGAGATATACTGAATAATATCTGTGTAGCACTTAAATGTTAATGATAGCCGTGAAAACCTAAAGCATGCTATAAAGATTTCCGGAGCTGTATAAATGATTGATTTGTAGATGATCTGCAGTGGGAAAAGAGCTGTCATCCCAGTGGTGGTTGGGTCAGGGAGAATGAGGAGATCCTATACAGATGCAAAGGTAATCTAGGATCCTTTATGCAAACTGAATCTGAAATGCAGATAGGATGTTTTATTTGCAAGGACGGCAAATGAAGTCTGCCAGGAATGGTACAGCCACAGCATACCATTATAAGAATAAAACACCTTTATAATGTAAGGAGTCTTTATGTGCTGAGGGAGAAGGGTGAGGAGGAGGATTATTGGTTGTTGTTGCTGTACATGTGAGTTTCTACTCAAAGGCTGCAGCGGACACGTTTCCAGCCGAAACCACCAAGAGCATCGCTAATTAACAATCTGAAGCTTCATTATTTTCTTGGTGCTGTTAGTGTGAACATTTCTGTATTTACAGGAAACAGTGAAGGAACAATGGAGCCCAAACAAAACATTGGTCATATAATTAAAATCCTGTTTTCATATAGTTCAACAATCCTGAAACATGAATAAAAATGACTTTACCACCAAGGCCATCCCATAAGTATTAGCAAAATTTAAATTTGCATACATATGGTGAATGGACCTGCACTTATATAGCGCTTTTCTAGTCACTTTGCGACCACTCAAAGCGATTAACACTACAGATTGCACTCATTGACCCATTCACACACATTCATACTGGTGGCAGAGGCTACCATAAGCGCTGCCACCGGCCACCATTGGGAATTCATTCACACACCGATGAACGCAGCATCGGGAACAGTTTGGGGTTCAGTATCTTGCTCAAGGATACTTCCACATGTAGGCTGCCATGGTCAGGGATCCAACCACCAACCGTCCGATCGGTGGGTAGCCCGCTCTACCAACTGAGCCCCATATGGTTCTCCAATCTAGTGGTTTTGTAGCCTAAATTGATTTTGGCATAATGCATTGCATGAAATTAGAAAGTGTAAAGTCGTGTTATTTCTTTTACGCAGATTGATGGTTGAGGAGCCATCGGTAATATGATAATGAGCAACATTACGTTATGTGAAAGCGAAGATGGAACTCTTGGGGAAGGCTGGTCAAACCATGTTATTTGAGAGTGATAACCATGAATAAGAAAATCCCATTAAATAATGTTTATTTAATTGTGAAGTTTTAAACAGGTGCTTCATATTTGCACTGAAAATCATAGTGATGCACAAATGAAGCTTCATGAACCATTTTCTTTATTTTTTAAGCCCACTAGGTGGCGCTCTCTGTTTCACAAAGGGCTAAATTGTCATTTATTGAGCCTTTTTCTTCGAACCAAGAGCCATCTAGTGGGCAACAAATACAACAAATGGTTCATGAAGCTTGATTTGGTCCCTAGAATCTAGGTTTTAAGGGAATGTAATGTCGACTGCGTTACCTTTTCTATTAACAAAACCAACAAGTCACTAAAATGCTGATTCTGAAAATAAAGTAAAATGTTCAGTGGCATAAAATATCACATTCCACTATTGTTGCAGTTATAATTCTGTATATATACAGCAGTGAGCCTGAATAGAACATAAAGTTTACAGACATCTCTATAGTTTCCTTTCAACTTTTGGATCAAACAGAAATAGAAGCAAACTAAAAAATAATCGCCTCACAGAGACATTTATCCTGTTGCTAAGGACGACTAAAAGAACTCAGAGATGTGGGAATAATCGTGTTTCACACAATGGGAACCCCAATTTTAGTTTAATTGGATTTTTATTAATTTTTGGTCTACAAAGCAAACGTAAATGTCGGGAACAAAAAGTAAAGTTATAAACAATCATGAACAAACAATATTTGTTTTTGTTCCACAGTGTTGATTTATTTTTATTAGAAAAATCAGACATCCAGTGAAAATTCTGTTTGTTTCAGAACTACGTGGGCGTGTAGGACTTTAATTGTGCTGCTCTGGTGGTAAGTGTGTGTGTGTGTGTGTGTGTGTGTGTGTGTAGAGGTAACGGTGAAGAAGCTCAGCAGTGTTCTGCTTTGTCTTGATATCAGCAATAATCTCCCATTAGTCATTTCTATTGCCAGGCTGCAGTGGTGGAGCAATGACACACACAGAGAGAGAGAGAGAGAGAGAGAGAGAGAGAGAGAGAGAGAGAGAGAGAGAGAGAGAGAGAGAGAGAGAGAGAGAGGTGGAAAAAGATAGAACAGAGTGATAAAAATGAGAGCACAGAAGTTGAAAGACAGGGGAAACAGAGAGATAAGAGGGGAGAGGGTGACACAGCAGAAAGAGGGGTTAAAGAATAGAGATGAGAGGTTGAGAAAAAAGAGGAGAGATGGGAAAGATAGTGCCGGGTGACAGACACGGCAAAGAAAAGACGGGTTGAAAGAGGAAGAAGAAGGTGGAAAGGGAGGAAAATGAGGTGGGGAAGGTGTGCAGAGAGGTGGAGGAAGAGACGAGAGAGAGAGAGAGAGAGAATAGAAAGGTGACATATAGGAGTAGAGGGGAGAAAAGAGTGTCTCACTGTCTGAGAGAGATAAAGATGCATCCCTCTCCTCCTTTCTCCATCTTCCCTTTCTTCTCTGTAAACCATCCTCGCTCCTCTCCTCCTTTTTAATCATCCTCTCTGCCTCCTTCATTGTCTTGATCTTACTTAATGGGCTCTCTCTCTCTTTTCTGCCTGCCCTGTCATTATTTCCACGGCTGATTAAAATTTCAGAGTGTGCTTGGTGGAATCTGACATGACTGTTGAAAACAGGCAGTTTGTACGGTTAGTACGGTTTGTACTGTACAGAGTAGAGCCAGATGGAATATATCGTAAATATATAGGGCTGTAATAGACATGATGGTGGCTATTAGTGATGCGCCAGTGAAGCCTCATGAACCATTCGCTTTATTTTTTTACCCTCACTAGATGGCGCTCTTGGCTGGTAATTGAGTGTGTTTTTTCTAGTGGGCTCAGAAAATAAAGAAAATGGTTCATGAAGCTTCATTGGCACATCACTAGTGTCTATTATCTTTAATTCAAACAGCACAAATACTGTATAAGGCAAGAAGACAATTATTTGAACATACAATACTGATGTGTATTCATCTGTTTATTTTCATATTTATATTTACTCACTGTGGATTTCTAGAATTAGTTGACAATATGATGCATTGTATTCTATATAATGAATATATATAATAAAGGTTAAGCTAAAAAAAAAATCATTATAATGGTCACCATAAGTCTTGCAAAAAATATTAGACCACCCATTTCTTGTTCATTTTAATGCCTGGTACAACAAAAGGTACATTTGTTTGGACAAATATAATGATAACAACAAAAAATGCTCATATGAGATTAATTTAAGAGCTGATATCTAGACATACTCCGAGGTTTTCTTGATAATGATTTTGGTTATTATCAAGAAAACCATGAAGAAATGAGGAAAATATGTTCTAATATTTTTTCCATGACTGTATATGAATAAATAATAATAATAATAATAAAATTAAGATACAAAAAATATGAATACAAATTTATACATACATACAATAATACATGCATCATTTCATTAAAAGCATTACATTTAAAATAATTTAACCATTTGTCAACGTGTTATAATGAAATGTTATATCATAATTTTATGTTGATTTTATGATTTTTTGTTTGTATTTGTATACATGCATATTTTATTTTTTGCGGGCAGTACATTTAACATTTTATTTTATTTATTTTTATCCTATTTTTGATTTATTTTATCTTATTCCATTTTACTGTTTTATTGTTTACTACACCTCTTTGTATTGTGTTATCTATTTATTGCTTGTGCAGCACTTTGGAAACCTTGTGTTTGCTAAAATTGTGCTATATAAATAAAGTGGATTTGATCGGATTGGACAATTCCATATAATGGTGACATAGAGACTGAATTTCAGGGATTATAATAAGATAGTAAGATTTATACATTTATGAGTACACATATTTTGAACCTGTGAAAGAAGATATAATGCACAATAAAATATGCATCTGCACACCTTTATGTAATGGACTACAACAAATACTCCATCTGCTGTACAGCTTTGTGCTTCCTATATAATATATAATATATATGTGGGATTTTTTTTTCAAAGGAAACCGCAATCTATGACAGCTGAGTTAGTGCTGAATGAAGTACAGCTGATGGAAAATGTTTTATTTGGCACTTTCACAGGAGGCCTGGCCAAGAAAGAGACAAAAAGACAGCAGGGGAGGGCGGGTGACAAGTGCTGTGAACACTGTGCCACCTCTAATAAGAACTCTGGCAGCGGTAAAGATAAAATGGTTTGACCTGAAAGTGATGGCAGAAGAAAAGAAAAAACGCAGCGTTGCAGTAGAGAAAAAGAGACTAGCAAAGAGCAGCACCCTGATACCTGCTATCATTAACCAGACGTGACCACCCACACACTAGACCAGCACTGAGATCTCTTTTTATATTCATTTTAATAGTTGCACTATAAAAGAAAAATGTAATCAACAGTTAATTAAATTAGAGACATTATTCATTAGCACAACCTCAGGATAAGATTCAACATGCTGTACTGCACAAACTGAGCCAGGTTACAGATCTGTTGTGTGTCTGGACACAAGAGAGGCACCGCAGAAGGTCAGTTTCAGTCTTAAAGAAATTAGGTCTACACTGTAACAGATTGCTGTGAGAAAACAGACAAATTTTCACAGTAACATACTGTTTTCCAATTAAAAAGGTATTATACTGTAGAAAACAATGCATTCTGGGGAATATTTGTGGGTAGTTTGCAGTTTCCCATAAAATATATGACACATATATGACATATATTTATCTATCTATCTATCTATCTATCTATCTATCTATCTATCTATCTATATATATATATTCAATATATTCTTCTACACACACACACACACACACACACACACACACACACACACACACACACACACACACACACACACACACACACATAAATATATATTCTTCTTGTCCACATTTAAATGGCTGTATTTTACTTAACTAACTCATTCAGTATAATGTACAATGCATTCTGGGCAATATTTGTAGGTAGCTTGCAGTTTATGCAGTTATATATATATATATATATATTCTTCTTGTCCACATTTTAATGGCTGTATTTTACTTAACTAACTCAGTCACTATATGGTATATTAAAATTACTGAGGTTACAGTGAAGACAGCGCTTAATTGGTAGTAATTGGCTTTTAATATGCTCCATTTACAAAAAATGACTGCATTGTATACTGCAACAATATTGCAGCTAGCTTCAGCACTACACTGTGTTTAAGTCTACTGTAAAAAATCAATGAAATGCAGGATTTTATGTGGTTTTATCACAGTAGATAACAGTAAGGGAACTGTAAAAGTAACCGTAGAATGCTGGCAACCCTGCTGCCAGTATTTTACTTTTCAGTGTATTCTTAGTGAAAACATGTCCTTGTTCTTGAAATTATGTGAAATGCCTACAGTATGGAAGTTTGTAGTATTACATATAGGATTTGTAAGGTTGCTTGAAATCCTTGAAAATGTTTGAATTTTAATGTTGTATTTTCAAGGTTTGACAAGTGCTTGGATTTTGGATTAAGTGCTTGTAAATACTTGAAATTCTTACTGTATTTCTCTTGCAGTCTGACTATAGATAACCGCATTTTCAATGGAAAAAAATATATAAACTGAATAGCCTATAGCAAGAACCATTCAAATGCAGATGTAGTTAAAACTGTCCACTTGTGATCGAATCACCCAGAACGCATGTGAATGTCAGGTGGGAACAAGGCCTTTCTTGGAAAATTGGTCAGATATTTGAGAAAATTCAAAAAAGAAAAAGAAAAAAAAGTTCAGACAGGAAGTTTAAGTCCTTGTTGCTGGAACTCATAAGGTCAACCGCATTAGTCTCAATTTTCAATCTACCGTGTCCTTTCTTTCTTTTTTTGTGAACTGAGTCATCACCACAGGCAGTAGTCACTCATGCAACACAAGCTGGCAGAAAAATAGGTGAATGGAAGGAAAAGGAAGAGTGTTTTAGAGATTAAGTGGCCTTTAAACGAACAAAAGCACCCTCAGCAAACCTCAAACACTCAGTCAATCAGGGGAATTCCATCACTCACCATTTCTGCAGGTGAATAAAGTGAAACTTACCTAATATTCAGCTTGAACTGCCATTTAGTTTACCTTAATCAATTCAGCCTGACATAGTTGAGTAGGCGGTCCTCTAATACAGTGGTTCCCAACGTTTTTCTTTGTTAAACTTTGGCGACACCCCCATTGTGGTCTAGCTCACTGACTTTTCTGACTTTCCGCCCAATGATGTGACACATATCTTTCTAATCAGGGTAGTTTCTGCTTTCACGGGACACCAAGTTTGTGTGGACTTTCGGTTTTAAGAGGTTAAATTTACACTTATATGCTAAATGGGTAACACTTTAAATAACCATCATTTATAAATGGCAAACAGATAGTTTATTCATGTTTAATCATCATTTATAAACCGTATAAAGGCAATTTAGAACGGTAAATACATAATTTAATAATGTTTAACAAACTAAATCACTTATAAATGGCAAATAGATGGTATATTAATGTACGTTTATTGTTACTTTACCTTTAACAAACAATTAAATAGAATTAATAGTTTATTAATAGTTTTAGTTGCACTCATTGAAACATTTTTAACACCATAAGTTTGTTCATGATTTTTGAAATGATTCATATACCTTTAAGAAATTGGTTGAAAACATTTAAAGATTAAATATGTATAGCACTTTGTAAATGTTAATAATTGGTTTATAAACCATCTATAAACATTATTTAGTTGGTTAGTGTTGGTAGTGTTACCGCTAAATGTTTTACTTTTGAAAAAAGCAAGACATTCAAACTTGCATGAAGCCTTGCCATGTGTTGTGAGCTTGTAGATTGGCTTTTTTTTCTTCAAATTTATAGGTATAGATGTATATATTTAACCCATTAGATTTATTACACCCTTAAAATAAAGAGGGCTCTGCGAGCAGGGGCGTCCCTCTCTACCTGTAAAAAACCTCCTGAAGACCCAGATCTTCAGAGAGGACCTTCTGTCCTAGGACAACATAACAATTCTACCCCTTAACGAATTGCCACAAGCACTTATTGCTGCACTAATGTCTCTTATTGCACTATACCCTGATTGTTCCCCTTTTTTCCTGTAAGTCGCTTTGGATAAAAGCGTCTGCTAAATGATTAAATGATTAAATGTAAATGTAATGTAAATCTAGTGGGCTCAGAAAATAAAGAAAGTGGTTCTTGAGACTTCATTGGCACATCACTAGCAACAACCTGTGCAGCTGTGTCAGCATCTTTGTAGCCATTTTTCTGTTGCTATTCTCCATGGATGTTGCTCGATTGTAGCTACGAAGGAAGGTTACATTGCCTTTGTTAATCCTTTCCAAAAAAGCACAACACCAGACCTATTTGAATAGCTGCCAGTAATGTCAAAACCAGCTGCTCCGGAGCTGCAAATGTGAACTCTTATCTCTTAATACACCCAGAAATGGTGTACCATTACTTTTTACAGCACAGACAGCACTTTATTTTTTACAGCATCTAATTATGACGGCATTAGTATAACGGGAACGGCTGCAACACCCTGTCTGTTCAACTTTACCGCACCTCATTGTCAAAGTAGAATTGCTCATTCTTGCACTTTAAAGATTTTGCTCATATGACTCATCATTAACAATGTAATAGCTTTCCTTTACAAGAAGACTGGAATTTAATAGGAGGGATTAGGTAAGGTGCTGTGCATAAGTTCAGCACAAAACGTTAATCTGGCCACCTGAGATAATACGGAACAGGAGATAAGGGATGTAGTGTGTTCATATTAATTGAGGTGTTTTATGTTTGGGGAGTGATTATTAGTGGAGGTGTTTGTGAGGTCCCGTGGGGACATTGAGAAATGCTGAACAAATGTCAGTTAGTCACAAATTCCCACCTACAGTCACTAGTAGAGAAAGTCATTTGTGATTTTGAAGACACAGTGAGATGTAATTTAAGAAAGAACACTGTGTTTTTTGTTTTTCAGGACGTATCTCCACTGTTCAAATTACATTTGTACCTGAAGTGACACATTTGGTGAGGTGGCAAATACTCACGTAATATAGCATGGTCTGGGTACATACTAGATTCTGATTGGCTGCAGGGTATCCATTAATTCCAGACAAAACAGTCTGTTATTCATTCTAAATGAAAGCACTGGCTGGTAGTAGCCATAGCAACAGACACACGGTCAAATGCTCTGACCGTCTGACTTTTTTTCAGTTTTTGGACATGGCATAATATGTTGTTTTTCTGCCATTTCTTACCTGTGAATCTATAAAGCACAACTCTGGAGGGACTCGAACCCACAACCTTTGAATCACTTCAACTATATTAACCTAGAAGTCCAATACGCTATCCGTTGCGCCACTGAGCCTGTTGCCATCCCATAATATGGTGTTCTTCTGTCATTTCTGGCATATTATGCTCTAATATGTATCAACATGGACAGTAAGAAGTAGGTCTATTTTCAGATGTATATTAACAATCACATCTAGAAGCTGACCTGTCTGGCAACAGAAAAGGACTCTGTGGCGCAATGGTAGCGCGTCTGACTCCAGATCAGAAGGTTGCGTGTTCAAATCACGTCAGGGTCAAAGTCTTCCAGTTTAGTAGAAGAAGGATTGATGGAATGGTCAAAAAACAGTACAACATTACTAGATGCAGGGACTGTGATGTCACCCACAGGTTTGTGGGCTAGTCCTTTCAAGCCTTGAGGTGGCCATTTTGGCTGTGTCCATGTTGGTTTATCTCAAACATTGTTGGGCATCCCATAATATGATGTTTTTTACCTATTCTTGGACAAACTGTTCTACCACATGTATCAACGGAGTGCAATAAGACCATTTTAAGCATTTTTAGGGATTTTAAAATTTCACCATTTTTGTCAAAAAAATCAACATGCTATATTATTACTTTTTTTAGGTGGGTCATTTTTGGACATCCCATAATATGGTGTTTTTCTGTCATTTCTGGCATATTATGCTCTAATCGGTATCAACAGAATATATTTGGTCCATTTTAAATGTGACTATTTTTGACACACATCAAGATGCTGCATGGCTTCCATTTCTAATGATCAGACCAAACTTCACTAATTTTAGCAACTTACACTGGCACGGGATTCATTCATAAACAGGAGCCAGGACTGCAAAGTGAATGGTGCAGAAACATGTCCAAATATTACTTATTAACTTATAAAGCATGACTCTGGTGGGACTCGAACCCACAACCTTTGAATACCTTCAACTATACGAATCTAGAAGTCCAATGCGCTATCCATTGCGCCACAGAGCCTGTTTTTTAGTTTTTAGGGATCATTTTTGGACATCTCATTATATGGTGTCTTTCTGTCATTTCAGATCAGTAGGTTGCATGTTCAAATCACGTCAGGGTCAACCGTTTGTTCATGGAAGTCATATAAAAGTGGATGCTTAATGCCTCCTATAGGCTGTATTATAGTAACAGATACAGTCACTGTGATTTCACCCATTGGTTTGTGAACTGTGGTTTTAAAGCCTTGAGTTTGACATTTTGGTCATTGCCATCTTCGTTTTTTGCAACTACCCCATGAAAGAAGAATACAGACCTGAATAACGCTATGTCTCTGCTAACGCTAGTGATTGAAACATTAAACTCATTCGAAAAATATTTACTGAGTAAATAAATTCAGTAAGAAGCAAATGTATTTTCTGATGGACAAATTAACAATCACATGGAGAAGTTGACCTGTAGGGTACAAGATAAGGACTCTGTGGCGCAACGGTAGCGCGTCTGACTCCAGATCAGAAGGTTGCGTGTTCAAATCACGTCAGGGTCAAAGTCTTCCAGTTTAGTAGAAGAAGGATTGATGGAATGGTCAAAAAATGGTGCAACATTACTGGATGCAGTGACTGTGATGTCACCCACAGGTTTGTAGGCTAGTCCTTTCAAGCCTTGAGGTGGCCATTTTGGCTGTGTCCATGTTGGTTTATCTCAAACATTGTTGGACATCCCATAATATGATGTTTTTTCCTATTCTTGGACAAACTGTTCTACCACATGTATCAACGGAGTGCAATAAGACCATTTTAAGCATTTTTAGGGATTTTAAAATTTCACCATTTTTGTCAAAAAAATCATCATGCTATATTATTACTTTTTTTTAGGTGGGTCATTTTTTTTTTTTTAATTGGTCGAGATGCTGCAATGACTTTAATTTCTAATGATCAGAACACACTTCACCAATTTTCGCAACCTACACTGGCACGGATTCATTCGTAAACAGGAGCCAGGAAAGGAAAGTGAATGGTGCAGAAACATGTCCTAACATTACCTATTAACTTATAAAGCACGACTCTGGTGAGACTTGAACCCACAACCTTTGAACAACTTCAACTATATGAATCTAGAAGTCCAATGCGCTATCCATTGCGCCACAGAGCCTGTTTTTCAATTTTTAGGGATCATTTTTGGACATCTCATTATATGGTGTCTTTCTGTCATTTCAGATCAGAAGGTTGCATGTTCAAATCACGTCAGGGTCAACCGTTTGTTCATGGAAGTCATATAAAAGTGGATGCTTAATGCCTCCTATAGGCTGTATTATAGTAACAGATACAGTCACTGTGATTTCACCCATTGGTTTGTGAACTGTGGTTTTAAAGCCTTGAGTTTGACATTTTGGTCATTGCCATCTTCGTTTTTTGCAACTACCCCATGAAAGAAGAATACAGACCTGAATAACGCTATGTCTCTGCTAACGCTAGTGATTGAAACATTAAACTCATTCGAAAAATATTTACTGAGTAAATAAATTCAGTAAGAAGCAAATGTATTTTCTGATGGACAAATTAACAATCACATGGAGAAGTTGATCTGTAGGGTACCAGATAAGGACTCTGTGGCGCAACGGTAGCGCGTCTGACTCCAGATCAGAAGGTTGCGTGTTCAAATCACGTCAGGGTCAAAGTCTTCCACTTTAGTAGAAGAAGGATTGATGGAATGGTCAAAAAATGGTGCAACATTACTGGATGCAGTGACTGTGATGTCACCCACAGGTTTGTGGGCTAGTCCTTTCAAGCCTTGAGGTGGCCATTTTGGCTGTGTCCATGTTGGTTTATCTCAAACATTGTTGGACATCCCATAATATGATGTTTTTTTCCTATTCTTGGACAAACTGTTCTACCACATGTATCAACGGAGTGCAATAAGACCATTTTAAGCATTTTTAGGGATTTTAAAATTTCACCATTTTTGTCAAAAAAATCATCATGCTATATTATTACTTTTTTTTAGGTGGGTCATTTTTGGACATCCCATAATATGGTGTTTTTCTGTCATTTCTGGCATATTATGCTCTAATCGGTATCAACCGAATATATTTGGTCCATTTTAAATGTGACTATTTTTGACACACATCGAGATGCTGCATGGCTTCGATTTCTAATGATCAGACCAAACTTCACCAATTTTAGCAACTTACACTGGCACGGGATTCATTCATAAACAGGAGCCTGGACTGCAAAGTGAATGGTGCAGAAACATGTCCAAATATTACTTATTAACTTATAAAGCATGACTCTGGTGGGACTCGAACCCACAACCTTTGAATACCTTCAACTATACGAATCTAGAAGTCCAATGCGCTATCCATTGCGCCACAGAGCCTGTTTTTTTTTTTTAAGGGGTCATTTTTGCACATCCCATAATATGTTTTTTTTCTGTCATTTCTGGCATATTATGCTCTAATATGTATCAACAGAGTATAATTGGTCGAGATGCTGCAATGACTTTAATTTCTAATGATCAGAACACACTTCACCAATTTTCGCAACCTACACTGGCACGGATTCATTCGTAAACAGGAGCCAGGAAAGGAAAGTGAATGGTGCAGAAACATGTCCAAATATTACCTATTTACTTATAAAGCACAACTCTGGTGGGACTCGAACCCACAACCTTTGAATACCTTCAACTATACGAATCTAGAAGTCCAATGCGCTATCCATTGCGCCACAGAGCCTGTTTTTTAGTTTTTAGGGATCATTTTTGGACATCTCATTATATGGTGTCTTTCTGTCATTTCAGATCAGTAGGTTGCATGTTCAAATCACGTCAGGGTCAACCGTTTGTTCATGGAAGTCATATAAAAGTGGATTCTTAATGCCTCCTATAGGCTGTATTATAGTAACAGATACAGTCACTGTGATTTCACCCATTGGTTTGTGAACTGTGGTTTTAAAGCCTTGAGTTTGACATTTTGGTCATTGCCATCTTCGTTTTTTGCAACTACCCCATGAAAGAAGAATACAGACCTGAATAATGCTATGTCTCTGCTAACACTAGTGATTGAAACATTAAACTCATTCGAAAAATATTTACTGAGTAAATAAATTCAGTAAGAAGCAAATGTATTTTCTGATGGACATATTAACAAGCACATCGAGAAGTTGACCTGTAGACTACCAGATAAGGACTCTGTGGCGCAATGGTAGCGCGTCTGACTCCAGATCAGAAGGTTGCGTGTTCAAATCACGTCAGGGTCAACGATTCACTGTTTTTTCAGGGGGTTATTTTTGGACATCCTATAACATGTACGTTTCTATTTGGAGAAACTGTACTACAGCATGTATGAACAGAGTATAATTGCATTTCTCAACACGAACCAGTTTTCCTGGCTGAGAACCGTTTCTTTGGCAGTCGAAAAGCGAACTGGAACTGGCTCAGAACAGGCCATGGAACTGCCTTGGCTGAAAAGGGGTAATAGTGCTGATTGGCTAATGGTTAGTCCTCCTGCAGTGGTCATTGGATGCATTGTTGTTCTACCCAGAATGTATTGTTTTAAGATGATCCCAGGTGCATCAGTCAACTTGTTGGACTGAACAGATTCAAAGGTCTTGACATATTTCATGTGTGTGATTGAGGCAGTACTCTCCAGAGTAATAACACCAAATGATTGTGCATGTATGTGGGTGAGACAGTCAGGGATTCATTCAGAGTTGCTGAATTCATTGTCTTTCAAGCATAATTAAAGAGCTTCAAAAGTCAGATCTACTTTTCTCTCTGTGATTCTGTCAAAGTCTGTCTTTCTTTTTCTTTCCTACACTTTTCTCAACTCAAGTTCTCCTGTTACTCCCCCCCAACCCACTGGGAGTTCTTTGTTTTGGGGGGTTCTGTTGTCCGGACACAGTTGATTGGAATCTCATTAATCAAAAAAAAATGGAGAAAAGGAAAAAAAAAAGATGAGAGAAGATTAACAGCAACAGAGCTGCCTCACACACACACACACACACACACACACAAATATGCCACACACCAAACAGCGAAACCAAACCACTTGGTGAAAATCACCACGGAGATAATTAGAGCCACGTCCAGATGAATATCTCTCACTGCAAGTCCCAAACAGCACTGATTAGCATGAACTCAGCATCATAAACACAAACACACGGAGAAACCAAGAAGCATATGCATATGGGAAGGTACACACAAACACTTTCTCAAAGTAAAGCACACACACTCAGCAGCACCAAGCCATTTCCCAGCCAACAGAGAGGCCACAACACCCTCTGAACCAGTAAATCACTTTTCATCTCCTCTAATGCAACTCTTCAGCGTTCTCATTTCGTTGCTTCTCTCTGCTCATCTGTTTTTGTCTCTCTGCTGCTCTGTCACTTTAGATCTTTTTCTCACTCTCTCCCACTGTTTTTCTGCCTCGATCTCTCAAAGTAACACTGCTGCCAGGCCAGCGGCCTGTGCAGAGTTAAGATATGAAGTTAGCAGAGCAGTCCTAATTTGGCCATAAATTGAAGAAGTGAGAAAAGAAAGACCGTTGAGGAGACCGAAGAAAAGAAGAGGTGAAAAGACAACAAAGAAAGACAAATAGACTTGAAGACAGAAACAAATAAAAGTAGCAGAATTAAAGAGGAGATATCTTTTTTTGGGATGCTCTAAGACTTTAATTCCCCACAAAGATAACATACTGAGTCCGAGTCAGTCCCTCTGAGAAATTAGTAGACTTCAAACAGAAAGTATGGAAGGAAAGAGGAAGTTCCCACAAAGTGGCAACCAATTAAAGCCGACTGCAAAGTGAACTAGCAGACCATGCATAATGTGTTGACACGCTGTTAAAGTGGTCGGATGGGTTTCTGAGCTGTTCTTTACAAGGTGTGATAGGTGCCAGGCTGAGCAGTTTAACACCAACAGATCATTACCACCACCATGTACAAACTGTAAACAAACGAGAACGTGGCCAAGGAGGTTTGTGGCAGCTTTTACCACTCAACTGTTTTGCACATTTGTAAGTCAGACACAGTGTTTCTCCAGTTCTACTCGTTGGACTGCATCGCCTCCCCTTCAAATTCATTTGAAGCAGTGGTGTGCACACTGAAGTATGCTGCTGCGAGTACTATATTTAGATACAATATATTATTAGTTTTCATTTATGGGCCAATATGGAGTCTGAAGAGATGAGCTTTCAGTTTGCGAGGGAGAATGTGTTGAGTTTCTGCCATCCTGTTGTCAAGGGCAGGTTATGAGCATGATGCAGCAGAAATATCCCCAAATATTACCAATTAAGTTCATATACTTGTCTCTGATAGTACACAAACCCATAACTTTTGAATCATGCTAATCTAGAACTCTAATGTGCTATCCACTGCGACACAGATCTCCTCGAGAGAATGCCTGACCACATATAACATATTTAAATGCTTCAAGTGCTACATTTAGAAAGAGCAGTACCCCAGGATGATTGCAGCAGAACTTATAATGCTCGACTCTGGTGGGACTCGAACCCACAACCTTTGAATCACTTCAACATGTTTAACTAGAAGTCCAATGCGCTATCCGTTGCGCCACAGAGCCTTCTTTTAGTTTTTAAGGGTTCATTTTTGGACATGCGTTTGTAAGTCTAACTTGTGCTACTCTAAAAGTCAAATGCTTTGAAATGACCACATTCAAAAAATGACCAGCAGTTAATTAATTCCATCAACTTATTTTTCCTATTTACGGGCCAGTATAAAGTCTGCGAGGGAAGGTGTGTCACATTTCGCCTGAGCTCATTCTACCATTGTGGAGCCAGAACAGTGCAGAAACATGTCCAAATCCCACCAATTAACTTTTGAAGATATCGACTCTGGTGGGACTCGAACCCACAACCTTTGAATGACTTCTCATGTAGAATCCTAGAAGTCCAATGCGCTGTCCATTGCGCCACAGAGCCTACATCAGCAAATGTTCAGCTTTTATTCTAAGCTTCTGATTCTGACATACAGTAACCTGCTGATTAATATATTTTCAATGCGTGCTTTGAATCAGTGAGTGTGTCTGTCTCTGTAAGAGGGAGGGGACTGAGAGAAGCCAAGAGTTTGTTGAAGAGAACCTGCTCGTGAGCAGTTTAGGTTCTAAGTTATCAGAGTCAGTTACCGCGGCAACTCAGCCAGACCTAAAGTTACCTCCCTTTCTGGAACGAGAAACCCAGAGTTTCCCTCATTTTCGGGATAACATACTCAGGGTTTTCAGAAAAAAGGCTTTCTGGAAAAGGCCTCAGGATGATTGGGGAAGAAACATATTCATATCTTACCAAAGATTTTAAAGAGAGATGAACTTATAAAGCTCGTCTCTGGTGGGACTCGAACTCACAACCTTTGAATCACTTCTTTGTGTTTGTCTAGAAGTCCAATGCTTTGTTTTACA
Source organism: Centropristis striata (assembly GCF_030273125.1). Lineage (NCBI taxonomy): Eukaryota > Metazoa > Chordata > Actinopteri > Perciformes > Serranidae > Centropristis > Centropristis striata. Next base: position 5,521,191 of record NC_081528.1, on the reverse strand, counting down.
GAATGCATTGCATTTGAGTTAGCTGTCTAGAAACCTGTATTTTTCCGAGTCACAAGTCTCTACTCTGATTGAAATTATGCAAATAACAACCATAAGGAAAACATAGAAGGGGATAATGAAGCCTTTAAGTATTTGATTATTTAATGGGCCTAATTATGACTATTGTTAATGTGGTCGCTAATTGAATTATTGCTCCAAGTTGGTCCAACTCATCAAGTTGATTTAACCGAGTGAAGCTTCCATCAGGCTAATGAACAAACTATTCAGCACTCTTTCATTTGACTCCAAGTTTAAGGCAGTGGGGGAAACTTTAAGTCAGAAACTTTTGAGTTGAGAAAGCTTAATGAGTGTCTCCTTTGATTTCTCAGCGTGATGTAATCACCAGATGAAACCTGGAGTTGCTGCATTGACAGCCACATGGAGTTTGACTTTATCGACTCATTAGCTGAAGGGTTTTTTGATATCGTCTCCTTAATTGCTTTATTTAAAGTGCTTCAAATGTATAAAGCATCAGTGTCTCTTTTGAATCATCTCGTATGGTATTTCTGCTGTAATCTATAATCAGCCATTCACTGCTGATAGGCGGGAATGTGGGATTGAGTAAAAGAGTCTTAGAACATGCCCTAAATATAGACTGCATTTTACTCTGAATTCACATTTCAGCTGAATTTCTTCCTTTTTATTCAAGAGGCAACATTAACCGTTTGACTTATCACCGGCATTAATATGCTGCTCAGATGACGTTATTGAGAAGCCCTCAGCACTCACACGCACACACACAGGCTTGTAATGGGAGCGCAAGAGCCACAATTAGAAAGTCGGGCAATTCCACGTTTTCAATTAAAACTTGAAAGGCAAAAACCATTTGACATTAATAACTGAGACACATGCGGCCTCAGCTATGTCAAATCTCCCTTAATTAATTGTAACTATATGAGTTTAAAGGGTCAAAAATGTCCTCTAGTTAGAAGGGCATAATTGTTGATACTTAATTCAAATGAAGAGATGCATATCGTGTATTTGCATGTTAATTGAACCCCTTTGCAATGCTATCACTGTGACATTAGTGTTTATGCCGAGTTCAAACGACAAGGTTTATCTCTCTCGGTTCAGTGTTTACTACACTGACAATGTTGGAGACACAGTATGGACTGTATGTGAAACAGTGAAAAAATCATCGATGACTAAGTTCACACACAGGCTGGTAATCCATTAATAGGACTGGTTTAGCACTTCTCCAGATGGAACAGCTTGACTCAATCAGCCCTCAGCTGTGTTGAAGTTACAGCATTAATGGGATCATTTTGTGTGAATGGATGATCTCATCCAACAACTGCAAGCTGGATGAAAGAATGATGCCTACCATATGGAAGAAGAGAAACAGTCAGTAGTCCAAATTTGCTTACAAAATAGTGAAATATTGTGTTTTCACCCACCTCGGCTGTTTTAAGTCCTTACAAAATGGCTTATTACTTGAGCCCTATTTGCAGTGGAATAGTATCACCACAGCAGCTCAGGCGATTTAGAAATTAGCCCAAATGTTTTCTTTGGTGCATTCACATGGGAGTATATTTTACACATAGTGTATATTTTATTGTATATTATTACAGACTTTAGGCCTGAGTTGGTGTTTCTTTTCCAGTTCTAAGCACACATCTGACACCTGCTTTCAATCTGAACAAGTAACTCATAAAGGACGACTCTGGTGGGACTCGAACCCACAACCTTTGAATCACTTACTTTGTGCTTATCTAGAAGTCCAATGCGCTATCCATTGCGCCACAGAGCCACGGCCTCATGGTGTCTAGCAATAGCAGAATAGCGACTAAGCTACTTGGACCTCTTGTGCGCCACAGTTTTAAACTGACCACATTCAAAAAATGACCACCAGTTAATAAACTATATCAACTTCTTTTTGTTATTTATGGGACAATATACAGTCTGCGAGGGAAGATGCATCACATTTGTCCTGTCCTGAGTTCATTCTACCATTTTGGAGCCAGAACAGCAAACTGAACAGAGCAGAAACATTAGCAATGAACTTATAAAGCTTTGTAAAACTCTGGTGGGACTCAAAACGTTGGGGATGCTTGTGGGTTTGTGTGCCACATTGGCAAGGGAATTTACAGACTGAGTTTGTGTTTTCGTTCCAGTTCTATGCATACGTCTGACACCTTCCTCTTGACACCTGAACAAGTAGCTTATAAAGGTCGACCCTCACCAGGGTCTTCAACATGCTTATCTAGAAGTCCAATGCGCTATCCATTGCGCCACAGAGCCATGGATTCAAAACTCTCCAGCTTTAGCAGTATACCGACTAAGCTACTTGGATCTCTTGTGCTACTCTCGAAGTCCAATGCTTTGAAATTACCACATTCAAAAAAGTACCACCAGTTAATTAATTTCATCAACTTATTTTTGTTATTTATGGGCCAATATACAATCTGCGAGGGAAGATGTGTCACATTTCTCCTGTCCTGAGCTCATTCTACCATTGTGGGGCCAGGACAGCAAAGTGAATGGTACAGAAACATGTCCAAATATGAGCAATGAGCTTATAAAGCTTGACTCTGGTGGGACTCGAACCCACAACCTTTGAATCACTTCATCTATGTGCTTATCTAGAAGTCCAATGCGCTATCCATTGCGCCACAGAGCCACTTTCTTTTTTGACAGTCCACTGAACATTACGTGCCACCAGAAGGTACAGAATTAAGCAAAACTTCTTTGCAGGTGTGAAAAACCGCTGTAAAATAAGAATGCTTTCAAAAATAGAAATGTTAATTGTTTATCTTTTATCAACTAACAAAATGCAAAGTGAGGGAACAGAAGAAACATCTCAATCAAATCAATATTTGGTGTGACCACCCTTTGCCTTCAAACCAGCATCAATTCTTCCTGGCATTCCTTCACATGCCGTACACTTTTGCACAGTACTGTAATTCGGTTTTAAGACGTCGTGGTCATTTCATGTAATTTTGTGAGATCAGGCTTGGCTGGTGTGTTGCTCTTAAGATGTTTTGGGACCTCTGTCTCAACATACTACTATTGTGTTTTATCGTCAGTTCAACCTAACAATTATTCAGCACTACTATAACTTTACTGGTTGGTATTGTTCAACTTTTGATTGCATTCATATTAATTCAACTCAATCCCACTTTTCAAACTATTCCTACTTCAAGTTCTTCTAACACATTCCCGCCAGCATTTGTGAGGTTACAGCATTAATGGGATCATTTTGTGAGAATGGATGATCTCATCCATCTTGAAAGGATGAAAGCTGGATGAAAGGATGATGCCTGCCATATGGAAGAATAGAGACGGTCAGTAGTCCCAATCTTCTTACAAATTAGTGACCTAGGCTGTTTCAAGTGCTTACTGGCTTATTACTTGCACTGGAATAATATCACCACAGGAGTTGAGGCGACTTAGAAATTATCCCTAATGTTTTGTGTGCCACATTGGCAAGGGATAAGCATTTATGTTTTACTTTAATTTACAGACTTTAGGACTGAGTTGGTGTTTTTGTTCCAATTCTATGCACATGTCTGACACCTTCTTTCAAATCTGAACAAGTAACTTATAAAGTTCGACTCTGGTGGGACTCGGACTTTGAATCACTTCTCATTTGTGCTTGTCTAGAAGTCCAATGCGCTATCCATTGCGCCACAGAGCCACAGATTTCAGACTGTACATTAAGTGCTACCAGAACATACAGAATTGAACAAAACTTTTACGCAGGTGTGAAAAAAATGCTGTAAAATAAGAATGCTTTAAAAAATAGAAATGTCAAACGTTTATTTTTTTATCAAATCAGGCTGGGTTGGTGTGTTGCTCTTAAGATGTTTTTGGGACCTCTGTCTCAACATACTACTATTGTGTTTTATCATCAGTTCTACCTAACAATGATTCAGCACTACTATAACTTTACTTTCCCTTTAAGCCACCATTGCAGTGTTGCGTGAGCTCTTCAATTAACTTTAAAATATACCACATTTTTGGTGTTATTCAACTTTTCATTACATTCATATCAATTCAACTCAATACCACTATTCCTACCTCAAGTTATTCTAACACATTCCCGCCAGCATGGCAGCATAGCTTCAGCTATTCAGCATTCCCATCTTAACTTCTTTAGAAATTGCATTCACTAGTTTTTTTATGGCGTTTGGCAGACAAAGTCATGGTGCGTTACTGCCACCAACTGGAAGGGAGTATGGTGCGTTTATGTGTGGAACGCCAGACCGACACGGACCCTCAATGGTAGTATGAAAGGAACCGCGTCTGCATGACCGGTATGGCATGTCTGAGCCTTTAGTCACATTCCAGTGACTCCAGCAGTGTGTTGTGAATAAACTGAGTTACAGCTCAGAGGAAGAGGAGAAAGAAGCTGTGTGATTTTTGATGACACTTGGGTGCAAAGGGCTAGCATGACTATTAACCTGACAGTTTTCTTTGTGTGGAATATTCTAAAAGTTTCTCATGTCAAGTGTAAAGTGTGTTTTTAGGTCGGCAGTTAGATTGAAAAAGTAAGAGGTTAGAAATACACCAGAGTGCAGTCCAATTAGATGATTATATGTTGTGGATGTACAAAGACCTGGTGTAAAAGTTGGCTGCAACCCATTTCCAATGGAACCTCTATTATATTTAATACACTCAGTCTAGCAACTTTCAAGTTAGACAGCAAGAAATCGAAAAAAACAGCAGAATTGTACTTGACAGTTTTTGTAGCCCATTTTCCTCAATTTCAGCTCTTCATGTTTGCCTTTATATGGACATCCAGTGAATCTGTGGCAGCCTTTCACTTGGTGCTCCTAGCTTATATAACAGGTTAGCAGGACTTCCCTTTTTGATCCGCAGAGGAAAAGAGGAGGCAGTTTATAAAAAGTGTGGCTATCCCCAACTGCTTACCCCAGGCTACTGTCAAATTGTCACATTTTCTAAGGCTCCATTTTCACAAATCAAACCATCTCCATAGTGAGATTACCAGCATAACTGTGGCATCCCACTGTTCATTTTTCTCACTCTTTTTTATCTGTCTGTCTGAATCTCTGTCTCTCCCTTTCACAAGAATCACTCTTTTATAAGCATTGTTTTCTACTGTCTTTTTGTCTTTTGTTTCCTCCACTTCTTCGCTGACTTCTTCTCCTCCCCCTCCGCATTGCATAGCTGCTTTTTTTCTTCTTCTGCTAAATCTCACCAGTTTCTCTCTTTCCCTCCACTCCTGTGCAGTTTTCTGCAGTCGTTCCACACACGTCCAGAGGGCAAAAGTGTCGACTGATGGTGAATGAAACATTAAACAGCGCCGAGCCCGACATTCTTGCAGCTTATCTTGGCTGCATGGAGAAGGCTGGGGTAAAGCCTGGCTCCAGTTTCAACATAATGTTCCTACATGGCATTATGTGAGCAAAAGAGCAGCCGCACACTGTCTGCAGTGAGAGGCCTGCAGGACATGTTGCACTTCTTTGTGTGAATAACATCACACATACAGTATGAAAGAACATATATTGTATTTGTGTTTGATGTTCACTCTGTGTTGTACAGATGCTCACAACAACACTGCAAAAGTCTTGATGGAGATCCAAATGTATAGAAGTCTATGAGCAAATGACCCTCCTTCTAGTGATGTGCCAATGAAGCCTCATAAACCATTTTCTTTATTTTCTGAGCCCACTAGATGGCGCTCTCTGTTCAACAAAGGGCTGAAAACACAGTCAATAACCATTGCTAGAGCCTTTTTTAAGCCAAGAGCGCCATCTAGTGGGGTCAAAAAATAAAGAAGATGGTTCATGAGGCTTTGTTGGCACATCACTACCTCCTTGTGGGCCTGAAAAGTAAAACCAATGCAGAAGTGCCTTAAACCTGCATTCTTTCTAATGGCCAGCAGGGGGCGACTCCACTGGTTGCAAAAAGAAGTCTTTATTTATAGAAATCTGTGAGAGAATGACCCTACTTCTTACATGATTTATTGCCTTACTAAACAGTTTCCAAATGAGATTATTGTCACAATCACTAGTTTCAAGTCATAAAATCCCAATTAAAGTAAAAAAGATGATATTGTTGCAATTCACTGATGATTAAATCAAAATGCCTCTATACTGTTGACTTCCCCACATGGTTTTCAGTAGTTTTAAACTACTCCGATGTATGAAATTTTGTTTGACATCATTTCATTCAGGACATCATTTCATTCAGGACATCATTTCATTCAGGATTCATTCAGAATGTCCAATGTGTTGCATTTATGCACAAACCCCAGCACAGAACAAGACATAAGGCTGATCATTTTTATTTAATTTTACACTATATTTTCATAAAACGAACTTGAAGCACTATATCAAATATGTTAAATCTGACCCAAACCCAATTTATAAATATTTATCCGATTCGGGCATAACCTGTTGGGTCCCATCAACCTCAGGTTGGGTATCCACACTCTAACTCAGTCTATGAAAAACTGCATTTTAGACTGCATATTCAACAGTGGTAAATTAGTATTATTAATAACTTATTCCATGAAAGATATTTGTAAATAAAAACTAACCTTTAATTGAAGGTTTCTTGCAGGCACTACCTATGTTGGTGTCGGGAATTCCCCGATACTTTAAAACTGAGAGTGAATATCAGGTTGTAAAGAAATAAAGAGATCAAATATATATGTGTGTGCACATGCGAGTGGAGAAAAGGTCTTTGCTGGAAAAACTAGGTTGAGAGGGCCACGTGTACGTTGAAGTTTTTTTTGATGGATGTGGTTTTCAGGTCGATTAATCTCCCAACTTGACCACCCTAATAGGGCCAAGGATAGCTGGAGAAGAGAGAGAGTAATAAGTGACACAAAGAGAGATGAGGAATACAACTGGGGAGGAGGAAGCTGTGAAAGACATGATGGGGCGCAGAAGGGCAGAAATAGACACAGGGAAAGAAAAGGAGACGGGGAGTTACAGAAACAGCTTCCCAGCAAGAGACAACAGGGCCCAGTCAGAGAGCGGACTAATAGGCCAGCGCTACCTTGAGAAGTGTAAAGTAGGTCCGGACAGTGCAGGCTATTTGCAGACTGAGCGGTATTACACATTGTTAATAGGTTCAGCCAGGGCGCTGCTCATTAATCAGTGGGAGAACAGACACCAGGAGCAGAGGAAGAGACGAAGAGGAGGAGGAGGAGAGTGATGGATGGAGGCGGACATCACAGGAGGAAAATGAGGTTTCTTGGAGCAGAGGTGAACGCCTCGTAGCAAGGGCTCTCTCTGTTTCTCACCTCTTACTCTTTCTGCTTCACTGTGCTCGCTGGTTCTCACCTCGTCTCTACTCCACTTATCTTCTGCCTTTTCTCTGCCTCGCTATCTCTGAAGCATTTTCTAATTGAGTTATTCTGTGTTATTTGTGTTTATTTGTCTGTATATGTGTTATTTGCTCAACACCTTCCAGTGTAGATACTAAAACGTTTCTTCCCATCATGGCTGAAATAGCCCCTATAGCTGCTTTGTAGCTGTTGTGGAAGTCCCAAAAAACTAAGTCATGACTGTGTTCATCATCCATCGTTCAGATGTGCATACTGTGAATTTCTCACCCTTTCCACTAACAGCATCTGGATGACTGCTGCTACTACAATAGTATGAACACAAAACATGCAGATTTTGCTCTGATTTAATAGCAATAGCCGTACTGCCACGAAAGCTGAAATAACTACATCATGATGCAGGAAAAAAATCTGAATTTGTGCTTTGTCAGGTCTGTTTGCAAGAGACAAGCAAACAGCTTTTAAAATGTTTGTTTTCTGAATGGAATTTAGCTCAGCGTCAAGCAGATTTCTTGCACAAGATGAAAATTTTCAAGTATTATTAGGCAAATTTTGCATAGTCCAGTCATTCATGTTACCCTGCAAACATACCAATAATAACTTTGTTTTCTTTCAGGGTTGGTAAATTCTTGCAAATGCCATTAGGCAATAAAAATAAGTTGTCTAAGGTAAGTGTAAAAGAACAAGGTTGGAATTTAAAATGACTACTTCTGCAACAAACTAGCTTGAGTGCACCTTTGTGCTCTTTATATTATGTCAACTACTCTAGTCATCTCAAATTGTCATGGCTGATTTTACATTACAGTCAATGGAAAGCCTGCTGATGACTGAGTGAGACCTGGTACAACTGTCAGTGTAATGACAAATACAACAAAAAGCTACTTACTTAACCTTCAATAGATGTGCATGTTATTTGCAGAGCACTGTCAGTAATGATGCAGAATGCTAATTCAGAAATGTCTGAAATCTCACACGGTTCACAGAGAGTATAGCATATTTATTATGCAGTGAATAGTGGATGAGGGAATGTGAGGGAGTGATTTCAGACACAGCTGTGGGTTGTTTACAGGCAGGTTCCAAATGGCCGTCAGAGGTCCTGGGAGGGTTCTTGATGGCCTGTCCTGCTGGTTGACCTCAGTGGCCGGGTCAGTGAAACAGCCCGGAATGAAATAAGCAATTTAGAGCAAAAGCAGCAAGGTGCAGCCACATTTAGCCAGTCTACCTTCCTCCCTCCAGCTCCTACACTTCCTTCTAGATATGGTGAATGGCAACTTGCCCTACTTTTTCACCCTTGTGCTCTTTCCCAGCCCTGTCACTTACCACCCTATACAGTTTCCTCCATATCAATGCATGACATAAAACTAAGAGAGCTAGTAAGCTTGCAGTGGATTTTATTAAAAACAATATATTAGGGCCGGGACTTTAATACGTTAATTAAGATTAATTAATTACACAAAAATTAACGCGTTAAAAAATTGACGCATTTTAATCACACTTATTTTTGCACCACGGAACGTTTCTCACTGGATGAGTTTCAGGCGGACCGATTATACTGGAGCACCAACTAGCGTTCATGAGTTCAGACAACAACAAACCACAGTGAACATGAAGGAAGAAGCTGATGAGACCTTTGGTTGGCCCCGTGGATGATGGGACATTTAGTTACTAAAAACCAACGGATGGAAGCGTCGATAAGAGCATGGTTGTGTTGCTATGCAACAAGGAATTCACAAATCACCGCAGGACATCCAGCCTCAAGTATCACCTCAATGCTAAACATATAGCAGCTAGCGGCTAGTGTGGTAGCTAGCGTGGATTGTGTTTTACTTAAAAAAACCAAAGTATTCTAGTTTACAGAAGGTCTACCTACCTATAGGCTACCTGAATTTATGAAATGTGCTATATTTCTAAATATGCTCTTGCTACACTTAATGGCAAAACTTGCACTGGTCTGTTGGACTTGAACAAAAATAAACAATATTTTTGTTGCTTAAGCTTATGTATTCATCATCATTCAATGGTATACCAAAAATCCATGTGGAAAAAAATACGTCTCACTGTTCTCAGGTCAAATATTAAATTAAAATGTGATTAATTTCAATTAAGCCTCTAATTAATTAGATAAACTTTTTTTAATCGAGTCCTGGCCCAAATTTTATATATATTTATATTTATTGTCGCACTGCTTTTTGGAGTCAGCTCTCAAATCTCATTGTATATGTGTATAGTGACAATAAAGGCATTCTATTCTATAATATGAGGCCAGGTTACACAAGAAAGAAAGAAAACTATGAGTGTGTCCATGCATCCAGCCTGCGCCTGTACTCATTATTCTGTTCAGGTTGGCGGTGAGCTGGAGCTTTTCCCAGCATGCATTGGGCGAGAGGCAGAGTACACTCTGGACAGTTCACCAGTCTATCACATAGCCCAAATCTGACTCAAATTTCTTCCAAATTAAATGGCATAATGGAACCGTCAACACTCATTTATGCCAATGAGGAAAGTGTAGGAGTCGTCATCTGGCATGTTTACCTCCTTACATCAATGAAATCTGGTGTGTCTTTCATAACGCGACAGATTTGGGCATGTTTCTTTATGCAAAATAAATTATAATTTAGAGTGTTAACATTTGCTGTGGTTTGTTAAGCACAGCCATTATTACTGAGCTTTAAATCCTAATGTCTTGTTGAATGGAAGATTGCTTTTGATATTTGTTTCCTTTGTGTGTGAGGCTTAACAAGAAAAAAAATGCCACTTTTAGATGAAAGCCGTGCTGTGTGTTGTACTAAAATACTTCAGTCAGTTATTAATATTTGGCGTGATGCTGCGCATTGTTTGTCTTGGTGGGTGGTGTGTTTAAGAACATGACAAGTGTGTTTGATTACGATTACCTAATTGGTGTCCCGGTCCTTTTAAATGTGTGACATTTTTCTCTGCCATGACTTTGCCTCACTGGTCTTGTCTTAAAAGTAACAACCCCATCCAAAAATAGTTTTTCTTCTCCCATCGGCAATTTTAATAACACTATAAATTGGCCAGTACATGTCATCTTTTATTTTATTCTATTTTTTCAAAACAAGGGCATTTTGGCCCTAAAATCTCTATGAACATGGTACAGCTCATAGCAAAAGTCCAAGAGCATTTAATACATATTTTGACCCTTTATAACATATACTATCTAAAGTCACTGTTTAATAAGAATTTATAATCTATTTTAAAAATGTTAAGGTATTTTCTGACATATTTAGAGACACTGTGATTCTGGTTGGCAATCACTGCTTTGTTTCAGGTTTGTATCATAACAACAGTTTGGTCATTCTAGTTCTTCCGGCCTTCCTTTTTTGAAAAATGAATACAGACTACTGCCACCTGCTGGTATGGAAAGCTACTTCCTCTCACGCAACATACATGCTAGTTGGCCATTGCCTGTCGTCTTTGCGGTGTGTTCAAGTGCAACTTTTTTGTTGACACAGGCAATGTGAGGTGATGCAACAGTCCGCCTTTGTTGCTGCTAGATCACTGATGTCCGTTTGTTGTAGTGATGGCCGAATGAAGCTTCACAAACCATTATCTTAACTTTTAGAGTCCATTGGATGGGAGTCTCTATTCAAAAAATAATTGAAAACACACTGGCATGCCATTCACTGATCCATTTTCTTTAAACAAGAGTGCTATATTGTGTGGTCAACAAATACAACTAATGGTTCATGAAGAATCATTTGGACATCACTAGTTTGGTGTATATCGGCTTGAAATGGGACCCAAGGACAGCCAGCCCCGATAGAGAAAGAACTCCAACAGTAGCAGCATGTTTTAACTTTGGACGGAGCCACGCTAGCTGTTTCCCTCTGCTTCCAGTCTTAATGCTAAGCTAAGCTAGTTGCCTCCTGGCTCTTGCCTTGAGACATCGATTCCAAAAAGTCAAAGTAGTTCTTTAACGGAAAATTAGCCTCAGCTAGTATTTAAACCCTTAATCATATGGCTTCTACGTGGTCCCCAAAGGGCCCTAAAGGGAAGTGATGGATCCATTTTAATTGAGCTGCCAACACTGACAGGAAGACAAGATCATTTCAGGGAAATCTTAAGACATTCTCATTTACCCTAAAGGGACAGCTTGAATTTATTGAAGTAGGGTCGTTTAAGGTACATATTTATAGTCCCTGAGTGTAGGTTGGAGTGGTAGCCTTGGCTCCACCAATGGTGTTGGGTGTGGACTGGTCAATGCAGGGCAGTGCAGCATTTTTCTTGGCGAAAAATAGTCCAAAGTTGTCACACATGTCACTTTAACTCACTGCTATAAGATGAAATGTAAAGCTACTGTTGGTAACAGAAGTTGCCTTTCTTTTTCATGAAGCTTCTTAGAACCCAACAGAATTTTGGAGTTTTTAGAGTTTCATGTAGCTTCATTATGTGGGTGCCATTTTCCTTCATCTGGCCTGTGGACTTTTTGGCTGGTTTTAATCCTACTTCCAGGAAAGCAAAGTAAATGTTGTCTAATGAGTCTCTTTGTGCCGTTCCCAACCGAAAAAGAGTGAACAAAGATTTGGAATATGCACAAAATTTAGCATATTTTACAAAAAGATCTTCACTACGCTGAGGCTGTTTGCCCTTGTAACACAGTGCCAGGCGCTGCTGCGTGCACAGTTTCGTGCCAACCCTCCCACACACATGCATACACACACATGCATGCAAGAACTCACACACACACACACACGCACAGTGTCTTCAAATGCCAAGTTTACCTCCCACAGAAAGAGTTTGTCTTCTTTACTCTGTTGAGAATGAAGTTGCAATTACTTCATAGCAGAAAAAATTCAAATTCACACTATATGTTGATAGTCCAATGCAAATTTAGTGCGTTGCTAGTATCTGCAAGCTATGACTGCAAAATCTGATATGCAGGTAAACAGGTTTATTTATTGTTTGAAATTCAATACAATACATTAGCAACCCAATACATTAGCTAAAGCTCTCCTGTTTACAAAGCGAATGTCCGTTCCCTGGACAACAAACTGGACTACCCTTGAACAGTTTTGTTCTTCTACGTACTGCACTGTATGTAGGCTGACAATAACTTCTCTCTTACCTCATAGCTTAGCTTTGAATTAGCTGCAGTTCTGCTTAACAGGCCAAAAGAAGCAGGTTGTCTCCAGGGGCTGTCCATGTGCATTTGAAGAATTGGAACGCCCTCTCTATGAAATTACGTTAATTTGCTCAAAGTTATGCTAAATTACATTTATTTTGCCAACATCTCAAGTCACAAGCAACATTTTCTGAAGCCTGAGAACAGTGTCCAGATAACTTGCCGAAGTCTAGTGTTCTCTCTGAACACATGGATAACAATATGCTGAAAGGTTATGCCCAATGACAAGTGATGTGCCAATATCAACAAATTCTCCAACCTAAACGACAGAATAGACCATTTGTCAGTACCACCCATAACGACTCATGTTTGTCAAAATCAGGTCGCGGTAAAGTGGAGCATGCTAAAAAAATAGCACACACGTCATTACGGTTCGCGGTTGTAAAAAAGGCTGCAGTTTTTGTGAATTCAGGCTACAAAATCACTGGCCTAGGTTTAGGGCAAAACAACTTCCTGGTTAGGCATTATAAAAGACAGTTTAAACAGTAAATAAATGTACGTAAATGCCGGAAGTGAGGTAGTTACGAGAGTGACGTGAGTGATGGAAGTTACGTAAAAAAATGAAAGTTACTTAAAAAGTTGTTTACTTAACAGACGCCCTTTAAACTCCACATTGCGGTCAATCATTACTACTACATCAGCAAGATGTCTGTGGAGGACAGTCTAAAACATAAATGTGTCGTATTTTGCTGCATGTACAAACGCCTATATTGAAGTTTTTTTTGAGAGACCAGTCTCACCAATGAAGCCACATGAACAAATTTCTTTATTTTTTGATTCCACTATAAGGGGCTCTTGGGTTCTTGCTCTAGCAATTGATTATTGAGTGTGTTTTCAGCTCTGTAAACAAAAGAGAGTGCCATCTAGTGGGCTCAGAAAATAAAGAAAATAGTTCATGAGGTTTCTTTGGCACATCACTAGCAATGACACCAAAAACAAACTGCTTACTTAAACTTTAATTGGAATCCTCTCCCTTTGCTTGTTTCACACAGAGAATGAAGTCCTAGATTTGTTTTTCACAGTCACATAGAATTGAAGGCAGAACTATTTTCATGGGTGCCATCAGGCTGTTGGTACAGGGGGTCACAGAAACTGAACTTTGTGTTTTCTGCTAAGGTGATAGTGACGGTTGAGGGAAGTTATGTAAAAACTGAACTCAGGTGTTTCCAGGATTTTGTTTCTGTGCCAGCAGATGGAGAATTCTTTCACATTTACCTTAACTGACTTCAGCAGGGAGACAGAAACTGTAACTGTCCCTGAATTAAAACAAAGTACCGTATTTCCTCAAATAGTAGCCGGGGCTTCTATTAATAAAAAATTAGTTTGGGACCCGGCTAATAATAGGGGCAGGCTATTACTTGAAGGAGGCCTTTATTAAAAAAATAAAATCAGAGCAGCTCTGACCGACACTTTTTAGAGTGTTTTACACAGCGCATTGTAGCCAGTTACCCGGATGTCGGACTTATTGGAAGTACTGGGATGTAAACAAACAATGAACAGCACGCTGAATGTTCATTTTAACCCTTAATAGGGCACTCATTGAAATACTTGCAAATTCCAAATTTCAACCCTAGAGAATATTGAAGGATATTACATACTGCCAGAATGTGTAAAAAAAACAAACGAAAATAATATTTTGCGAAAAAAGTTTACGAGATCAAAGTGGCAAAAGTGGTGCTTTTTTCCCACTTTTTTCTCGTAAATCTGCAACTTTTTTTGCGCAGATTTGCCACTTGAAATCTCTTAAATCTGCAACTTTTTTTCTTGTAGATTTGCCACTTTAATCTAGTAAATTTTTCTCGAAACCTGAAGTTACCAAATATAGTTTTTTGTCAGATAAAGGGTTAAGCAGGATTTAAAATGTCTAAACTACTAAAAAGCCCAGAAGAATGTGTGTTAACGGCTCGACTATACAGAGAATGACTATGACAGCGGGAGAAACAACCATATTTACCTACAGTACTAACTCGTGTGGCCAAACTTCAAAATACAGGTGTTGTGTTGAAATCTATTACCCGTCAAATGATGTTTCCTGAATGGTGTTCTCCGTAGCATCACCTCCGCGGTTGGAGTTAGGATTTAAGTTTAAGGTTGGGCCTTGTAGAGAGAACTGTTTGGGGTTAAGGTAAACTTGGGGTCATGTTAAAAACTTAAAGGAGGAATGGTTGGGGTCAGGGGTCAGGTTGGTGCAGGTTAAGGTAAGGGGGACACATATCGATGGGGGAACAGACTTTGACATAACACCGGTAAGACACCCGGCTTATAAAAGAGGCCGGCTTTTATTTACTAAAAATTGTTTTTACACCCGGTTACTAAATGAGGCCGGTTATAAATTGAGGGAATACAGTAGTTTGTTCCAAAATTCTTCTTTTTGATTGAACTCATTATTTCATCTGCTGTCTCTATTCCCTCTACGCTTCTGGGAAGTGAGACGATCTGAACCAAAAGATGATTCAAGCGCCGTGTGAGAAGTCAACAAAAGGTTTACAGTGTGTCACAATGAACAGAACAATGCAATCATAACAACAGAGAAATCATTATGTCTTCTCTGTCAGCTCTTTAAGAGACAAAAGTGACTTAATTCCTTCTTCTTTCCCTTCCTGTCTCTTCTCCAACAGCACCAACATGACCCTCATGCCTCAAAATTCAAATGCACTTTCTTGAAACAGAATCGAGGTTCTGCCATTGTTTTGTGCACAAACATACTTCACACGCTGTCTTTTGACTCACAGGTACATTAGACTCACACCCACAAATTTGCTTTGTGTTTATGAAACCAATCATCGAGGTGTAAATGTGTTCGTTGCCCTCTGCCTGGTGACTAACAGTGCTGTCTACTGTAAACTACTGCAGCATATTAAATGCCACTTTTCCCCAACACGATGTGGGCTGAGCTCATGATAATGATCCCGTGTGGCAAAGTGGCAGTCTGGATAGATTGATAACACGCAAATACAGTCACATGTCTGAAATGACACATGGGCAGTAAGGTGTGCACTCCCACGCTACTCAAACACTTGGAGTGGTTATCTTATAATGGTGTGTGTGTGTGTTTGTTTTTGTTTGTCCTTCATCGTAGTGCTCAGCATGCAGTGCTTTAATGTTTACCCATCAATCAGTGTGGAGCTAGTTTTCATGGTTTCCCCAGGGAACAGGTTAGCAGAGGTGGTCATGCTACATATCACAGTCCTGCATGTTATCTCCTGCAGCTACGACATTACGGCCACTGAGCTGCTCATAAAACGTGTTATGAGAAGAATATTAAAAACATGAACGCGCCGGTTGGAAGACAATCTCCTTAGCAACCCAGAACTGTTTTTCAAAAGCACACAACTTACCTTGACCATGTCAGGTTCTTTCATTACAGTTAAAGCAGCTAAAAGGAGATTTTATTTCTGTTGGGTTCGCCTTGACTGCAAAAGCATTTTATTCCATTTTATTGTAATGGGTTTATTCATACGTGTAGGCAAAACACAGTGTAGTTAGTTGTCTTATTTTGGCGGGGGCATTTCCTGTAGTGTTAAACATCCATTCAAAGTGCTCAATGCACATAGAAGAGAACGACCTGACTGGTTTTTATAGTTTTTATTAAGAAAAGATGCTAAAGGACAGATTTTTTTCCATGACTCCCTTTAGAAAACCTATAATTTTGCAGCAGCAGGGTCTGACCAACCTGGCCTTGCAAATCTACACACAAATAACACAACTTTACAATTTCAAATTACATGCAATTATAAAACGCACAGGAGCTTTTAAAAATATATCGACCCAAATGGTTGCAGAACATCACAAGGTTCACTGACGGAAAAGATCGGCTGCAGTTTCCTTCAGTTTATGCTACAAAGTAGTGATGTGCCAATGAAGCCTCATGAACCATTATCTTCATTTTTTGACCCCACTAGATGGAGCTCTTGGCTAAAAGAAAAAGGCTCTAGCAATGGTATTGAGCGTGATTTCAGCTCTTTGTTGAACAGAGAGCTCCATCTAGTGGACTCAGAAAAAAAGGACATGGTTCATGAGGCTTCATTGGCAAATCACTACTTCAAAGCGTCTTTAGGTTTTGGGCAAAGAGCTTCCTGGTTAGGTGTTAAAAAAGACAGTTTAAACAGTATTTAAATGTATGTTAATGACGGAAGTGAAGTAGTTACTAGGGAGACGTGAGCCACGGAAGTTACGCAAAAAACTTTTCCTTTTTTTTACACGGGACACAAACCCTGTTCTCCTGGGTGAAAGTTCGCCGCATCGCTCCCAATCATTACTACTACATCAGCAAAATAGCGGCAGAGGACAGTCTAAAAGTTAAATATAGCTTGTTGTTACGTCCCAGCCTACCAGTAACCTGAACACAACATAAAACACTCTCACTATTTCAACTCCCAGAGAAGAATAATATGACTGGATTTGCAGCCCGACACAAATTTATTTTAAACACAGAGGTCTCCAGGGTGAGTACGGCCATTTGCATTTTCAGGTATTTATGCGTATCACATTTTAAGGAATCAGTTTCTTGAGATGTACAAAGTTCTGGGAGCTGGTGATAAAAATAAGAGAATTTCAGAGAAGGCGCGATTACATATTCTGTAAAGACAGTGGAAATTGATGTAAACAGATGCTATCGACTGCAAAAAGGAAAACTTTGATGTGAATAAAATGAGCTGAAATTCTTCTCCGTGTTCAGCACCTGGAGAGGAAACAAGTCTAAAGTCAGAATCTAACAGAGAGCTTCAGTAATTAACTGGCCACAGATCCAATCACTGTGTTTCCCAACTGGTCACAGAGTGCACATAAACTACTTTAAGCTAATTAAAGTCAAGTCAACTTATTTGTTAGAATTTATACAGCTCAAAACACTCAGAGAAAGAATCAGTCACATTTAAAGTGAAAGTTCATTTTTAAATAATAAAACATAGCCAGTGAGACGTGAGAAACGTCTGTTTGAATCACTTCAGGATGGCTTCAGCTCTTTAAAGCGTTCCACCAGCCCCATATCTGTCAAACATGTTTTCATTCTCACTCTCTTATTGATTCAGTTTTTATTGTGTACATGGTTGTCTGTGTTAGTGGATGTCTGAGTTTACAACTTCAACAGCATTTAGTATTAAATGTACATGAGCTGCTGGGAGAGTTTCACTGTTTTTGACTAGATTTTACATCTTAACAAGCTCAAAGTTAGAAGTTTAATACCTTTAGTCTCAACATGACTTGGCTAACCCCAGCTCCCTGTGAGACATAATGATGATAATTAAAGCTGCAAGCAACGTTGAATGGGCTCTTTTATATTAACATGTAGCTTGCTAAGCTAACTACTTAGCTAAGTAGTTAGCTTAGGAAGCTACTTAGCTAAATACTTAGCCAAGAAGTTAGATAAATAGTTAGCTTAGCAAGCTACTTAGCTAAATACTTAGCCAAGAAGTTAGATAAGTAGTTAGCTTAGCAAGCTACTAGCTAAAAAAATTATCAAAAAAAGACACAAATTGACCACAAAAATACACAAATTGACCAAAAAAGACACAAATTGACCACAAAAAACAAAAATTGATCAAAAAAGAGTACATTTAGTATTAAATGTACATGTGCTGCTGGGAGAGTTTCACTGTTTTTGACTTGATTTTACATCTTAATAAGTTCAAAGTTAGAAGTTTAATACCTTTAGTCTCAACATAACTTGGCTAACCCCAGCTCTCTGTGAGACATAATGATGATAATTAAAGCTGCAAGCAACGTTGAATGGGTTCTTTTATATTAACATGTCGACAGGTTCAGCCCGGGAATCTCATCATGCGTGAAAAATTTGGGATGGGTTGAATAATGTATGCTGAAGTTATTGCAACTTCCTGTTTTATGGCAAAATACCAAATTGGGCCGCCATACCATACTTTAAAAAAAAAACGAAAACTATAAACAAATTTTAATCAAACAGGTGGGTGGGTGATGATTTCTTTTTAAATACAGATATTTGCTGTACATTATGTGTATTTCACACACATTTTTCTCACTATGCATGAATATAAACACTGCATGGACGAAGCTGCAGCTATGTGAAGTGTATCTGTGAAGGTCTGTTATAAGACGTTATGGTATGTACAATATTTGCAGTTAGATGACTTATTGTGTGTTCTGCTTCACTTCTTTCTCCAATAATTAAAATGCAGAGGCATTCAAACAGCCACATCCATATGCTGCCACTTTAATCTGCTGCGTGGACTCATTGATCGTACACACTTAACAGTTTACTGCAGTGCTCTACATCAACTGAAACAGAAAGGCAGAAAAATCCCTCTTTTCTCTCTCAAAGTCTGTAAACATGAGCTGATAACATGTTTGGAGATGTGAGAAAATGGCAGCTGAACAGTGGCGCAGTCATTGGAAGTGAAATGCAGAGGCAGTCAAGTGTTCACATGCATCAGCTAAAAACCTCTGGATCACATGGAGAGGCTGGCAAACAAAGTTTTACAGCAACAAGTGCAGGACAGGGTGCCAAAACCTCACAGTGTCTGGATAATGTTGGATACAGTATATGACTTTGGTCCTATAATGTGCATTTTAAGAGAAATGTAACACTGCACGAATGTTGTTTGAATAAACATAACATAACACTGTGTTAACCCTCTGAACTCTGGATTGAAACTTATGTTTTCTATAAAGGATCGCCCAAAATAGACCATTTATTGTAGAAGTAAACTGTAAAAACAGGCTTTTTCGCTGAAATTTGAACTTTCCGACAGTTCGTAGGTTACAAAAAGTTTCAGTTAAAAAAAGAAACCAAACAAAGGCCTAAAATTGTGATTTTTCTGTCAAAATCACTTTATTCTACATGACTTACTTTAAAGGTAACCACAAATAAAATGTTTGGAATTACTACATCCTGTTAAAAACATTTTAAAAAAAAAATCTGTTTACACAGAGCTGAGAGGAGAGGACAGGAGAGGCTGTTTACACAGAGCAGAGAGGAGAGGACAGGACAGGAGAGGCTGTTCACACAGAGCTGAGAGGAGAGGACAGGACAGGAGAGGGCTGTTTACACAGAGCTGAGAGGAGAGGACAGGAGAAACTGGAAATAGAGGTTTTCAAAAATGCAATTAGTTCAATATGAAAAGCATGTGGAGGCCCATATTCATGACACTTAGAAATATATAAATTCCATTTTATTCCAATTAAAAAATAATAATGTATCAGAGAAAAAGATTAAACTTTTTTTTCTTTTTTTATTATGTATGTCATTATAACTGATATTCTGGACAAAGGACATTTTTACCCTTGTTCCCAGCTCTAGCCAGGGTTAAGCTTAGATTACATAGATCTATACTGTAGTGAAAAATAGACCACAGTGAGTAAAATGTTAAAAGAGGAAGAATTAAATTGGATCACAGAATGGGCAAAAACACTTCTGTAACCAATTCTAACTCTGTTCCCTCTTCTAATGAGACACATCCTAACATAGAGCTACATTACCGGCCAAAAAAAAAATCAAATCAAAACACATATCACATCTTGAAATGTGCCTCAATTGGAACAAATGAAGAAAAGCCTGAATATAAAAATACTTCTTACCTTTGCATGATGAATTTATGTTAATATCTTCAACTCTGCCTTAATTAATAAGCCCGATGTAATATTCTCCTAAGCGGCAGAGATTTATGTTTGTATCTGTGTGCGGCGCATGTTGGTAAATTATTGTTTTGCTACCCAAAATACTAATTACTTCTGCTCATTTTTAATCTGTTCGGGAGGCAGGGGAGGAGTTTTCATTTTTCTGGGGCACAAATACATAAGGAAAGATACACACAGAAACATGTAGTACACACACACACACACACACACACACACACTCTGTGTTTACCTGATGCTGAAGTTTTTAATTTCCCTCCCACCAGCCTGTCGTTACTGACGGCTGAATTAAATGAATTTATCGCCCCCTCATTCAAATACAAGGACACTGAGTCGTTCACTGTGCAAACATTATATCTACTTGTTCTGAGCTAAACTCTCCTCTGCTCTTTATTCTATTTGAATCAGAGATGCATGTGTGCCTGCAGGCATCTATACGTCTCAGAGTCATGTGTTAGTCAGTAAGCAACTTTACATATACAGGTGCATCTCAATAAATTAGAATATCATAG
The DNA here is from genome assembly GCF_030273125.1 of Centropristis striata. NCBI lineage: Eukaryota > Metazoa > Chordata > Actinopteri > Perciformes > Serranidae > Centropristis > Centropristis striata. The sequence goes on along the minus strand of NC_081528.1, from coordinate 5,500,631 downwards.
AAAAGTTTATTTATGTCAGTAACTCAAGTCAAAAAGTGGAAATAACACATTATATAGATCCATTACACACATAATGAAACATTTAATGTTTTAATTTATTTAATTTATTCTTATTATAATGATTATGGCTTACATTTAATGAAGACCTAAAATTCAGTGCCTCAAAAAAATGTTTAATATTACAAAAGACGTTAATTCACGATCACTATGTTTATGATCAGCGGAGACGCTGTGTATAATTAGCCATGCTGCTTTGTTTATGATCAGCTGCTGACGTTATGCACATTTAGTGATGGCGGCCACAGTTGCGTCTCCCGTGTTTAATCCGTCGCGTATGTGACGTCACAGTCGAAACTGTCAAAAAGCATACGTCACCTCCGGAGTCTCGTACATCCCTCTGGGCGGACATTTGAGAGGGTGTGGCCTGAGACTTTCCCGGTGGCCACTCTTCCCCCTAGTGGAAACATGGCTAATGATGTCATTTAGTGATGTGCCAATGAAGCCTCATGAACCATTTTCTTTATTTTCTGAGCCCACTAGATGGCGCACTTTGTTCAACAAATGGCCGAAAACACACTCAATAACCATTGCTGGAGCATTTAAAAAAAAAAAAAAACCAAGAGCGCCATTGAATGGGGTCAAAAATAAAGAGAGTTCATGAGGCTTCATTGGCACATCACTAGTGTCATTCATTCATGTGAAACTAGAAGATCTTATGGATCCATTGGTACAAACCAATCATAGCATCATGACACATGATGGTGTCTCGTTAGGAAGGTGCTTGAATAGTCCTCCAAAGTTATTGTAACTTTTGATGAGGGGAAAACTGAGATAGCCATTTCCAAAAGGGTCACTTGATTTAAAAGAAAGTTCAAGATATCTGAACAAAATGGGTTCTATAAGTATCTACAAGTTTCCCCTTTACAGACATGCCCACTTCATACTCATCTTATGCATTTTGAGGCAAAAACCATGCAGTTGTCCTCATTCAGTACTGCTATTTTTGCCTATTCAGTTTGAATATTTCTGCACCCTGGGGTCACTAAACAGCCTTTGAGTTGCATAAATTAAAGCTGAGACTCTTGTGGATTCAATGAGCTCAATTGTATTAATGTGTGATGATGTTAGTTTCTGTAGCATCCATTTCATTTTGGCAAGAGCATTTTTCAAATGTTATAATATAATAATCACAGCCTCATGAAACTTTACAACAACAAACTAGAGACCTAGAGCATTCAGAGTTGTTTCATCAGTATGCTGATATTATTTTTCTATTGTGATCCTTAAGATCTTGATATTTTTGACCATTTTTGATCAATTCTCAGGTGAAAAAAGGTAAAATCTTCCACTACATCTCTCTAACAAGTGGTATCAACCCAGAAATTGCTGCAACATTATGAGACATAATTCACCATGGGAATGGTCTTTATATACCCATATCATAATGTTCTGAGCCCTTATACACTTTTATGTTTTTATGGAATTAATTAACTTTTATTTCAGATTTATGACCTGCTATCTCCCCCTAAAGACCTCCTGTCTCCCGCCCCCGACCACTCTCTATAAAAGTAGGTGGAGAGTGTGTGAGTGGAGCGGCTAACTGAAGAAGACATAGTGCTGTTGTAATTAAGAAGTGAGCGCTAATTTAAATCACATACCTTTTCAGCAGCGTCATAAATCACAGTGTGTATTATACCGGAGGCCCATTCACACTGTGACTGATTGAAAAATGTATTGTTCACCTTAAAGATCCATCACCAGATATTTCATCAACATCTCTTTCTAATGGCCGACTATTATACACAAGTTGATGTGAGAGAGATGGATTGTTTCTACACACACACACACACACACACACACACACACACACACACACACACACACACACACTGTAGTGTAATCAAGTCAAGTGTCGACACTTAAGGTTAATACCTGTCCCTGCTGTGGGATTCTGGGGACTCCAACTCTTAAAACCATGTCTAGCCTCTGTTACTGTAGAGCAGGGGTCTCAAACTCAAATTACCTGGGGGCCGCTGGAGGCAGTGTCAAAATGACCAAAAAAAGACACAAAATTACTAAAAAAAGACACAAAATTACTAAAAAAAAGACACAAAATGACCACAAAATGACCAAAAAAGGACACAAAATGACTGAAAAAGACACAAAATGAGCAGAAAATACACAGAATCATCAAAAAAACCCAAAATTATTTAAAAAAGACACAAAATGACCAAAAAAAGACACAAAATTATTTAAAAAAGACACAAAATGTCCAAAAAAAAAAGACACAAACTGACCAAAAAAGACACAGAATTACTAAAAATTACACAAAATGACCAAAAAAGACACAAAATTATTAAAAAAGACACAAAATATATTTAAAAAAAAAGGACACAAATGGCACAAAATTACCAAAAAAAGTAATTTGGGGACCTGCCACACACAACAAGGTAAAGTGCCATTCATATTCAACTCACATTAAACTTTCATATCAAGGTGGGGGCCACAAAATATCGTCATGAGGGCCACAATTGGCCCACGGGCCACGAGTTTGAGACCCATGCTGTAGAGGATGTGAAGAACCAGACTGCATTTAAAGGAAGCCAAAAACTGTTTCTATAGATGTGCCAGGGTCCTTTACATATAGCCAGAAACGTGCGGTGAGGTTCATATCTGGTGACTTCATCACAATCAGATTAACAACATATTATTTTTAAAATCTCATATCAGCTTTCTTTACACATACCAACTGTTGCACACAAAAGCACATTTAATAAAAAAAAAAACATTATTATGGCCTTTACTTCACCTTTACTTATGAATGAAGTCCATGAACCGCTACTTCTGAACAAAAGCACTGATAACTTGTTTGTGACTGCATGCAGCATACCATAATGTGTGTGGGGACAGAGACTGTGACGACTGTTTGTTGTTGTGGGGTTCTGAACTGACGACTTAACAGTTTTCTACCACAAGATGCATGTTTAACGGCACCTTTAACTACACCTTTATGTGCAGTGAATGCTCAGGCTCGGAGAACAATACGAGCGTGTTTATTGTTTCCATTGACCTTTCACCACCGCGCTGACAACAGCTGTTGTGCAACAATATTGTTTATACTGTTACAATGCACAGCCACACCACACATTTTTCTCAACAGCGGCCTCATTGTGCTTTGCTTACGTTGTATCATTATTGTTCAAGTTTCCAACACTTCTAAAATGAATCATGTGTGATGAACACTTCTATATGATTAGGGGGAAAATGGCCCAAATCTGATGTTTTTGCTGATATGTAGGAGCACAAATCACATGCCAGACTGGTCAACCCTGAAAATCTTATGTAGGTAGTTTGTACAGGCAGCAAAATACGACTAAGATTTGTGTTTTGGACTGTTCACGGCCTGTTTATCTAGTAATACACCACTTGTCTCTTTTTTGTGTCTTTTTTAGTCATTTTGTGTCTTTTTTTAGTCATTTTGTGTCTTCTTCTGCGGATGCAGATGTCACAATCAGAGAAAGTTGGGTGGAACAAATGCTGGACTTTCACCCAGGAGAACGGGGTTTGTGTCCTGTGTAAAAACAAGAGTTAACATAACTTAAATTTGTATGTAACTTCTGTTGCTAAAAAACAGTTTTCTACGTAACTCACAGTAGTAACGCCACCTTCGTAACTAATTCAATTCCGGCATTTACATACATTAATTAACTTTTTAAGATGTCTTTTATAACGCCTAACAAGGAGGTTTTTATACCCTAAACCTAGGTCAGTGGTTTTGTAACCTTAATTCACAGAAACTGCAGCCTTTTTTTACAACACACAAACCATACATGTATGTATTATGACGCAGTAGAGTGAGCCACTTAGATGTACCTGTATATTTGTGAAAGCATTAAAATAGTCATTCACTCAGCCAGTATAGATGCTATGACTTTAAATGACCAATCTGGACTTCCGTTGACGTTATGTTGTCACTATAGAAAGTGCTGTTCCAGTCATTCCCTGGCTGCAATGATGGCGCAGAGACCTGGACACCCTGACCAATCAGGGCTTTTTTGGAGGGGGGGCTTAAATGGAGCTCTCAGACAGAGAGAATACAGGTTTATAGATATGTTGAGAATTAAAACATGTTCTAGGAGAAAATATGAGCACCATATTTTCCCTTTAAAGAAGTTTCAGTTGGACAACTGACAATTTATACTCGACTATTTCTGAAATTTCATGCCATATTGGACCTGCTTTAGTAACTTTTCAGCATCATGCGGAAGAAAAATTTGGCAAATGGTGTTAAGTTTTGGGTGCCTTCTTAACTGTTGTTACAATGTGACTTCTGTTTAGAAATATGTGCTCAAATGATTCCATAACCTTCTGTGTAACAGACAAGATTTCTTTCTTTTTAAAAATAGAACATTATTAACGAACAAAGTCGTACAGTATGTTTGTAATAAGACACACACAGGCAAACAAATTATAGACATGCAATACATTACCTGGATATATGTGACGTGCATGATGCAAGCAGACATATGAATTTGTGCTGTGTGTCTCTCCCACACACACACACACACACACACACACACAATCTTGTTCTTCTGTCTTTGTGGGGACCCTTACACGAACCCTAACTCATCCTAATGAACCTTAAGACCAAGTCTTAACCTACAAAAACTCCTTTGAATAAGTGAAAACTGGGCAAAAATGTCCTCACTCAGTTGGTTTAAATCGTGTATTGGTCCTCACTATGTAGGAAGTACACACACACACACACACACACACACACCACTTCAGTAATCTCAGAGATGGCAGAGGGTTGAGGAGATTAAAGAAAGACTAACTGTGAAGTTTCAATTCTGTCTCCTCTGATAAAGATCATTCCTAGGAGCTATCAAAAGGGAGAAGGAGAGAGAGGGAGACGGCTGGTGAAGAGGGAGATAGAGAGAGTGTGTGTGTGAGAGAGAGAGAGAGAGAGATTGTAGGAATTTACAGTGTTTGTGTCACAGGTGACATCTATTGTTCTAAAATAGACTCTCAGACATGAGACTAAGAAAAAGAAACAGAAATATGAACAAGCAGCAGTAGAGAAAGGTTGAAAGAGGAAAAAAGACAATTATCTGCTACGTATAAAGACATAAAAAAACCACACCGACTATGAAACAGAGAGATGATTAAATATTGATGTTGCTTGTGAAGTGACTAATTTTAGTGGTCTCTCTCTGTAACCACTGTTCTTTAATTTCAGAGTTATCTAATGCTCTTGCAGCATATGGCATATAAGTATTTTATTTCACGGAGGCGCATTTGAACCTTACATTTAATTTTAAACAGCCCTCAGAGGCAGTGACACAATTGCAGAATGAAGAATAAGCAGAGAAAGAGACGAGATGGAGAACACTGTGCATTATATTTTAGGCCTCGGGGTGATGATGTGATCCAGAGCAATTTACAGCGAATGCAAACAGGAGAAAACAGTATATTCTCCAATATGAAATCCTATTCAAATAATGACCGCGTCTCAAATAATAGACAGCACAGAAAATAAAGACTGGTCCTTGAAAAATGATGTGAAGAAATACATTGCTGTCAGCTGGAATCACACTAATGAAACATTTACCACTATGTTGCGGTGAATTTCTCTCTTTAACAGAAAGACTATCTTTACCTCAGAGTTATTGAAACAGCTTCCACCTAGCTGTTCTTTTGGTTGCTGTCAATGAAATTGAAGCATCAAAGCCTCAGAGTAGTGATGTCCAAATGGCGCTTCATGGACCGTTCGTTGTATTTGTTGACCCCACTAGATGGTGCTCTTGGTTTCGAGAAAAAGACTCAATGAATGGCAATTTAGTATGTTTTCAAACCATTTTTGAACAGAAAGCGCCATCTAGTGGGCTCAAAAAGTAAAGAAAATGGTTCATGAAGCTTAATTTGGCCATCACTTTATTGTGTGAAACTCACGTTTGAATAAAGAGGTGATAAATTGAGGACTATGACTCATTTGCATGATTTAATTAAAAGGATAGTTGTATGAGGAACTTACCACTAGTGTTCATGTGCCAATGAAGCCTCATGAACCATTTTCTTTATTTTTTTGACCCCACTACATGGCGCTCTTGGCTTTAAAAAAAGGCTCCAGCAATGCTAACTGGGTGTGTTTTCAGCCCTTTGTTGAACAGAGAGCTCCATCTAGTGGGCTCAAAATATAAAGAAAATGGTTCATGAGGCTTCATTGGCACATCACTACTTACCACAGTCAGTGTATTACGTGCAGAAGATGATGTTCTGTGTGTTCCCAGTTTGGAGAACCAGGCGGTGCTCCAGGCAGGAAATGATTGAAGGTAATGCTGCAGACGGGGAAAGAACAGAAAGACACACCCGAAAAATGTTAATCCCGTTTATGTGTCACTACATTTTGAATATGTCCACCGATGTTTGTTGCTATCCACATTCATTTCATTTGGCACTATTTTTTCTCAACCCGAGAACTTCCAAGTTTCTATATGCATAAGTGCACTAATGCTTCGGGCACTGCCACAGATCACCTGTTTCCGTCGACGGTTGAGAAAAAGTAGTGCCAAATCAAACGACTGTGAATGACAAATAAAATTGTTGGACATTTAGTTAATATATCATATTATCAAATGGGTAAACATTTTTAGAGTATATACCAACAGAAGCACATATGCAGTATGATGTTATTGAACATTCTGGAGTTACTGAGAAAGCTGAGCTGTTGGATATCTGTCAGATTTTTTTTATTTTTTTATTTTAGCAATAGAGCATTCCATGGAATTTTGAGGCTTGAGATCAATAGGTCATGTTTTCTTCATGGGACACACATGGATGGTTGTTTTAATGGCGGTCTGAGTTGTGGTGAAGCCGAGGGGTGTAGCTACGGATTATCGCTTCAGACAACTACCCCTATATGGATTCTCCCAATCAGGAGGGGAAAGAGGGAGGGACCAGCTGGGAGTCAGGGTAACTAATTAGCCACTAACTAATTCATGAATCATGAATTCTTCCAACAATTGTTATAACATGAAGCCAATGCTTGGGATGATACGTGTAAAGATTCAACTGTTTTTTGTTGTTTTTTACTCTATAATAAGGGAAAATAATTTTTGATCCAATACAAGCCTGCTTTAAATAAAGCTTTTCTGCAGTTCAGGTCACTATTTAGAGAGAATTTACAGTAAGCTTTAAATCTCAAATCTGCAATACACCAACAAACAAGAGAAAATACTGCAAAGGTCAGAGCAGCAGCTCCCTACATGAAATGGAACAAACCAAGACCTGAAAGAGAGATCAGGCTGGGGAGGTAAGGAAATATAAAGAAAGGAAGAGAGAGAGAGGGACTGTAGGAGAGAGAGAGAGAGCAAGAGACGTGTTGAAATAGAAATCCAGAGAAAGAAAGGGAGTTACAAGGCTTGGCTTGATGATTCATTTACGTGCTTAAACCTATTTTACACCGCCGCCCCTGTTCATCCCCCAACAACAATAGGTGGTAATTTCCCATGTGTTGATAAATTACATGGCTCTCGCGGCAAGCAGAACACAGCGCTGTGCTATTATGAGAAAAGGCAAATGCTACTTAAAAAGAAGAATTGAGGGAGAGAGGGCAATAGGTGGGGAGGTGGAGGGATGGAGAAGAAAGCACGTAGATGGAAGGAGAGGGAGTTAATTATTGTATTGGGAGGGAGAAGAAAAGGTCTGCTGTAATGCAAAAATGGAGTCAGAAATAATGTGCATGAGGCAACAGCTACCTGTAGATAAAGACAGTAAAATAATAATATAAGGAGAGCAAGAAAGGAAGGAAGGCGGGCGCTGCCTGTTAATCTGGAGAAAGAAAATGAAGGAGAGAGTGAGAAAGAGAAGATGTGCCAAATTGTGTGGGCGTGCTAATTACTAACTACTCACTACCAGAAACATCAAAGCATGAGAGACAATAGGAGACAACAGGGACTATTTTAAATCCAACTGAGTTTCTGAACCCCCCTACGCACCACCAATCCCCCAACAGAGAGTGTTAGGATGGCTGAGAGAGCATAATTAAAACACCCCGAGGCACAATCAGTCAGGAAGGTGTTTCTGTCGGGGCCAACGGGGCCCCACAGAAGTCGCCGTTGACTCCCATTGACGTCGTGGGATCGTGTCTTGAGGTTTACCTTTGCTTGGTGTCGTCCATTGCCTCCTACGTCTCTCCCACTCTGTTCCCGGGCCTCCCACGCACGGGGAAGTCAAAGAGAAAAAGGATGACAACAACATGAAGGATTCAAACGGATGAAAAAATAGCTGCGAGTTGTCAGGAATGTAAAAAAAAAATATCGATATTTACTCAAAGCCAAAGAAATGTGAAGGCCGAACGGCACAAAAGCATGAAAGATCCAAGCCTCGAGTGTGAGAGCATGTCACTTGGTTTCAAGGCCTGTGTATTGATGAAATATTTCTACCAGGACTTTGAAAGTGGGGCTTAGCTACTTCAGTGGTCTTACAGTCATATTTTTCAAATTCTTTTATTTATAAGGTCACTACACTGCTTTTTAACTTATCAGAGTGTATGCACCAGCACACATTAAAATCAATTAAATTCAAAAGACTTTATTTATCCCCAGGAGGCAATTTGAAGAGATGTGTAGAGTAGTACATTAACACAGTAACACACGATAGGAGAAAATTAAAAACTCGACTTACTGCCTCGCCTCCACCAACCTGTCAGCTCAGACTCATATGTAGCTATGACAGTAGAAAATAATAATAACAATATTAACAATAATTACTTTAATTTATATGGCGCCTTTCAAGAAGCCCAAGGACATTTCAAATATGGATGTTGCTGCAGCACATAAGATCTATGTAGTCGTCATTAGTGTCACCAATATAGTACATTGTGATGCCATAGTGTAGTTGACCTTTGACCTTTTGGCTATAAAGCCTAATCTCTTAAGCATTTTATCAATTTTGTCATAATTAGCATCCAAAAATTTGAGTTGGAGCCATATTCAATCAATTCATCCTTGAGTCCAGGTGGAGATTTGTGTCAAATTTAAAGAAATTACTTGGCACTCCTGAAACAGAATGTTAGCAAGAGTCACAGTGGCCTTAACCTTTGACCTTTGTCCTCAAAAATCTTATCAGGTCATCCTTGAGTCCAAGTGGACGTTTGATGCCTCCAGGCTGTTGCGTTGTTGAGTTTCACAGCATTTAGGGCAGGAGCCCTAGAAAAAAGGGATGTTTTGCATTTCATTGAGACAGAGCACACTTTAGCCCCCACCGGAGGGAAAAAACAATCATCTCTCTCCATTGACTTTGTATTGAATGAAGGAGCCTCCTTGTCAATTCAGTCTGTTCGCAAACAACAGAAAAATGTCTAGGAGCTGCTGTGTGGTAAAATGCTCTACTAATGGGGTAAAGAACAAGAACTAAGGTTTAACACTTTGTGAACCAAAAAACTGAAATTTTAGAGGACAAAAGTGGATATAGCCGTTACAATTATCCTGAAACTCAGTATATTTAACGTTAGCTTACGTTTGCAGTGCATTTTGTCACTAAGTCATATATCCAAAGTCAGTTTGGGGCACATTTCTTTAAGTTAAACTCGTAAACTCGTGTTGTAGTAGAATGTGGGTAAATCAGAAAGCTATGCAGTATTAGGTGGCTTAGCTTGCTAACATATAGCTAACGTTAGCTTGCTAACAGCCAACGTGTACTTTCTGGTTGACTTTGAATGTTTAAATAATCATAGGATATGTTTAAATCTGATAGTTTTAGCAAGAAAGACGCATTCTGTTATTGTTTCAACCCCTTGTTGTGCCCCCACAAGTAGGCATGGTTTCACGTGTGGCTGTTGCTATCCAAGTATGCTAACAGAAGCTTTTATAAGAACCCCTGTTCCAAAAGAGTTGAGACGATGTCTAAAGCGTAAATGAAACAGAATGTGATAAAGAGCAAACACTTTGTGAGATATATTCAATTGAAAACTGTACAAAGACAATATTTTACATTCAAAATGATGAACTTGTTTTGTAAATATACACTTTTTTCTCGTTTTTGACCAGCATCCCAAATTTCTTGGATCATGATTGTATGAGTTATATTTCTCCCAGTGATGATTGTGCATCCAGTGTGGATAATGCTGCACGGTGTGGTGTGCTGCACTCCTGTAAGAGCAGTGAGTTAGTCGAGTGCTCGGGTTTGGACTAAGTGGAACTAAATAGTAGTATTGCATAAAAGCAATGGCAGGAGTTCATGCACACTATTGGTGTTGTGAAGCAGCGTTCACACCTCCACTCAATTAATCCACACTAATAGGCACACATTGCTGAATCTGACACTGCGATTTCAAAACGTATCACCTCACCTCACATCTTCTTTTTCTTTTTTTCCCACAGAAGTGTTTAGCTGTTGGCTCCATGTTCAGCTCCTGAACACTGTGAAATCGTCATTCCTCACAGCCAATACATTGTGCTCTCCCAGACAAAGAGCTCACACCTCTTTGTGAGCCTGAATAGCCCTTTCCATCACTCCGCTGGATACACTGTGTGATCTTAATACTGCACCCCAGTGCTTACTCAATGCTGATCATCTAAAACTCACACGACTGAATTTAAATGCATACAGATAAATAAATAATGCAAGATATTTAATCTCAGCTTCGTCTTTATGTGCCATTACAGGGAAGGTTATCTTTAAATACATGGTCCTTATAGCTGTATCTTCTGTTCCACCAAGGCAGCTGCTATCTTGAAAATGAAAAATGAATGTTGGTAGTGTAATATTAATTTGTGAGCTCAAATTCCCTTTGCTGGGGTGAGAAAATGAAAACCTAAACCCATCTAAGTCAAGAGTTTTCTCTATAGATGCATGTGTGAAGCTGTGGGGAGACAGGATATACTGCACTCTGCAGCTACAGGGACGGTTTAATCTATCAGATGGCTCGACTGAAGATAACAGTTTTGCAAAAATTCACAGCCTCCCCCAAATGAGACTGTAGTGAGCGCTTCAGTAAAGGTCTAAATCTGTCATTACAACAATACTGCCAGCTATACTTTCTCAGCAGCTCTTCACAATGTGCCAGTGGCTTGTTTTTCCTCCTGGTCCCTGTGGTTTAGGAGTTATTATTATACAATAAACTGGGACAAAATCCAAAAACAGGGCTCACAAATATGTCCTACAAAGGTTATGAAATGCATATACTCTTTTTCAGATGATTCCAAAATGATCTCACAAAGCTCTATCAGCTGAATAGACAGTTCACTCTATTTTGGTCTTTATCACCATTACGGTAGCAGGCTTCATCAAAGCATAATTGACTTCTGAAATAACCTTGTTCCGTATTACTTATGCACTTGGGAGTCCTTCATTCATTTGTTGCATTACTTTTCTGTGTCTACAGTGTATGCCCTTGACACCAGATTCCTTTGGGTATCATATTGCTGAAATAATATTGTGTGCTTAAGTGCTTGGCACACTGTCTTCTCAGCACATTGTCTCACTAATGCAATGTTTTATATGGCAGAAATATATATAATAAATCAAGTTAAAAAGGTGGCCATACTGTAATCCTTAATGGGTCATTTCACCGAAATGATAAATTATGTGTATTTATTGACTTTAGCAGTTGATTAGTTACACTCAGCTAATGCAGTTTAGAGGCTTTGGCATACTACATTAGAGGTGTTTGTTGGATGGTGAAGCAGTCTTTTTGTTTCTAAAGCTGGCCCCACCCACGAGATCCCACTTTCCAACTCGTCAGACAGCAATACTTTGTTCAGGCCCCTTAATGTCTGATACCATTTTTGTGTCCGTTTTGTAAATCTCAGGGAGGGTTTGCCAGTTTCCGCTAATTACATGCATTGTGGATTTTAAAAATAAATAATAATAAAATAAACTTCCATTTTGGCAGGGAATGGCTACCATTAGGCAAAAGAACCACTTGACAAAGGGTAGGTAAAAGAATAGGTCAGGCTGAAAAACTACACAAGCACTTAACTACTGGACACGGTTACGCTGGTTGACAACATTGACTTTTCATTGCACTTTTGATTTGGTTTTGGTTGAGCTAACCTTAATCTTCATTCCGGCGATCTGAGACGGCACTGATTAGGTACTGGACTAAGGCAGGTCTCAGGCTTACTGGTTTGCTTTTCCACAGACTAAAAAGCCATGTATTCAAAATGAATATATTGCCTCGTATCAATTTAATTCCTCTATGCTACCATTGTCCCCGCCAATTGGTTACTGGTCTAAAGTTGATACCTTGCTTACAAAATACATATGTAAGCAACATATGTAACCCCCCCCCCCCCCCCCCCCCCCCCCTCCCCCCGCATTAAAAGATCCACACTTCAACATAATAAATTGGACAGAGGCTGAGCACTTCCAAATTCAAAGGTTATGCTTTCAGAAGATACTCTCTGTCGTTTGTATCAATGCATACATATACCTGTGAAAATCAATAAAAAATGAGTACAAAAAATAATAGAAAGAGTCATAATTCAGCTTGTTTGCGGTTTGAGATGTCCTGTTAACAGTTTTAAAGGCACGTCTTTTAGAGTGGTGGTAAATGCTGAAAATGCTTTATGGGCCACAGGGGATTTTAAGTTGTAATACCATGAGTGGCCACTGAAATAACTGGAAACATGGCTGAGTATCCAGTTTTATAATGACCCCCAATTTTCTCAATTCACAGAGCACAAAAAAGCACACCTGGTAGTAAAAAAAAAAAAAGAATAAAAGCGTCACATTTGGCTTGTATTGCTGCTTTTTTCAGTGTCCTTGTTGTAGATTTCTCCACAGCTCAGCTCCCCCTACAGTCTGGGAGAGCAATGGGAACTCCTTCTGAAGACAAAAATACAGCTCATTGATGTATGTTGACAATCATTATTGTAGATAGTGTGAATACTGCAGAGGACCATGCTGAGAGCTTCATACTGAGTGTGTTTGTAATATTTTTCAACCCCATTTCTAACAACTAAATATAAGCATCTGGTGAAAGATTTAGATAAAATGAGATTACAGCTGCTGTTTTTATTTTTTAAAAACATAAAATCTATATTTCTTCTTAGAAATAAGATAATATGAAATGACAACATGCACACCAATATGTATTTATTCAGCCAGTAGAAAATTACAATCAACAATCGCACTCTATGTGAACTTTTCATACTCTGCAGTGTGATCAAATCATCATTTATCATGAGACCTCAGGCTGGATCAATTCAATCTGAAGTCTGGCAATCCAGATAATTAATTTTCTTCATCAACTCTTTGCAGAGCGGGAACGGATGCTCATTAGAAAATTAATTCTATTTTCAGTTTGGGAAGGAACTGTCTGACACTGTTTCCAGAAACAGTTTTTGTGCCTCGGGTTACTGCATATTTGTAAGTATTATTAAATCCTGCATTCCCATCTAAAAGCATGATGTTATCATCACAACAATACACAGAAAAGATAAATGATACCTTCCTTTTTTTTTATTAATGTAGAAGATGTAAAGATATCAGTCAGGGTCAGTCAGAACATTATGCTCAAAAATGTTTCTTATTATAAAAGGTAATTTATTTGCTATATTCAGAACATTTTTTTGCAGCATCCTGGGGCTATATTTAATGAGTATTTGTTTACGAAAAACAGTTTTTCAGAAAGTCAGAGAAAAATACAACCAATTACAACCAATAGATTGAATGATTTCTGCACAATATTTCAGTATATATATATATATATATATATATATATATATAAATATAAATAAAGGATATATATATATCCTTTATTTAACCAGGTAAAAGTCTCATTGAGATTTAAAAAATCTATTTTCCAGGAGAGACCTGGCCAAGAAAGCAGCATAAAAAGAGACAATTTGCAACATTTAAACACAGTTATCATTAACAATTAAATACAAATACAGCCATCATAACAACACTAAAGGAGCCTCAGTAGAGACTTATAAAAGCAGTCAGACCAACCAAGGGAAATTATTTATATATCCTTTAGAATCTATTTAAATTCACAGATTGTGATCAACTCAGACAATTTCAATTAATTTTGCAAATTGTTCCATGATAAAGGGGCGGCGTGACTAAAAGCTTTCTTACCTAACTCAGTTCTCACTCTTGGCACCAGCATCTGTACAATGATTTGCGATTTTAGACCATGTTTAGTTTTGTTTCGACACATGTATGCAGACAGGTAAGAGGGAAACTCTTCAGTTAACTAGATGGATTCCTTATATGGCTTCAAGTCCAATAAATGTCAAATCTTCACATCAAGCATAGTCATTTTTCAACTTGTGTCCGCTTGAGTGGTCAATTGATGTCAAAATGTTGGTGCAGATCATTCAGTATCAAACCTGATTTTAGAGTTACTCTGTAGATCTTTCTCTCTTCATCTCTTTCTCTCTATTTTGGTCTAAACCAGGGGTCTCAAACTCAAATTACCCGGGGGCCGATGGAGGCAGTATCAAAATGACCCAAAAAAAATACACAAAATTGTATAAAGAAATACACAAAATGACCAAAAAAAGACACAAAATTGCTAAAAATAAACACAAAATGACCAAAAAAAGACACAAAATTACTAAAAATAAACACAAAATGACCAAAAAATACACAAAATGACCAAAAAATACACAAAAATACAAAAAAGACACAAAATTACAAAAAAAAGAACCAAAATTACATTACATAACATTTCAACTTCTTCCGGTAACAACAACACGGTAGATAATAAACGGTCTTGTAGCAGCTGCCTTTCTTTTTGTTAAAGTCGTCATAGAAACAAGTGAAACAAAGCTCCAGCTGGAGCAATAAAGGGACCTTCCACACACAACACGGTAAAGAGACATTCATATAAAACTCACATTAAACTTTTATGTCAAGGTGAGGGCCACAAAATATCGTCACGAGGGCCGCAATTGGCCCACGGGCCGCGAGTTTAAGACCCATGGTCTAAACAGTACAAAGTAGTGAAACTCCTAAAAGTGTCCTCAGAGAGTGTGTCTCCAGTGGCCCTAAACATCATGTTTTATGCATAACTTAAATACAGCATGTCCTGTGTGAGTTGGAAACGCGTGTGTTCCGTGTGTTTGTGTGTGTTTGCGTGTGCGTGAAGCTCTTGTGCTTACAATATGTTAATTGTGCAAAGAGTTATACAATATAATGCCATGTGACCACTGAAGGCCTGCTCCAGGTGAGTAGAGAAAGTCATGTTTTAAAGATGAGCTACATCCAACTGTGTGTGCGCGAGTTTGTGCATGTGTGTCTTGAATTATTAATGCACAGAAAAACACAGGGGACTCCTGTGGAAATCTCCCCCCTGTGTGTTAACACGTCCCCTTAGGGGAATAATTGTGTATGGCACCAGAGGAAGTTTGTATTTATATGGAAACATGTAAATGTACAATATAGTGAAGCTGAAACACAGATCGTCTCAGCAACTCGCTTTCATATGTTTCCCTCGTTATTTGTCACTTTCCTTGTAATAGCAGCCACGTTTCATTTACATCAGCCTGCACAGGAAAACAACGATAATACAGGTATAAATATATGAATGAGGAAATAACTTTGATAGTGTTGCACCATTATAAGCTACAGGAAATAAAAACCAACCAGACCACAACCACCAAACAGTGTCATGTTAGTTGTTCTACATGTATCCAATTGTATATACTGTGCCATTGAGACTTTAATGAAAACAATATTGAACTATAAGTTTATTGTGTCATAAAAAATGGAAGTATACCTGGTGTGTTTGCAAGTAGAGACCAGAAGTCAATCAATTATAATAATAGTTGTATCTCAGTACATTAGAATATGATGGAAAAGTCCATTTCCAACCTAGTATTGAGTCATATAGGTGGACATACTTTTCAGAGGCCAACATTTCCATATTAAACATACTTTTTCAAATTTGTCTTTTGTAATATTAACATTTTTTTGAGACACTGGATTTTAGGTCTCAGTTTCAGTAAATGTAAAACATAATCATTTTAATTAGAAGAAATTAAATAAAGTAAGACATTAAATGTTTTATTCTGTGTGTAATGGATCTATGTAATGTTTTATTTCCACTTTTTGAATTGAATTACTGACAAAAACTTTTCTATGACACTGTTCCGGAGCATTCTACAGCTGCCGTTAATTCTTTTGATTGCTCTGCCTTTGATCCTTTGATATAATTACAGTTACAGATACACACACGCACGCACATACACATGCGCGCGTAAGTGCGCACACTCCTCCAGATACACGTGCTTCTCACACACACACACACACACACACACACACACACACACACACAGGTAACTTAATGTGATTTTAGTTACACACACGCGTAAGCGCGCACACTCCTCCAGATACACACAAACAAACACACGTTTTGAGGTTAAAGGTCATAGGTTGCTGTATAAATAAATACTTGAAAAGGAATGCTTGTTGTAGGTGTGCTCCTTGTATTGTAATATAGTATTATAACATTACTAGTATTAATTGTTTGAAATCTCTGAAGAATCTCATCATAGTGTACACACACCGGCAGTAGCCCCCGTGGCCCTTTCAGAATTTCCCCAGAGCAAATTTCCTAGTTCTATGTACTGTATTAGAGAACAAAAGATAAGAGAAGATTGGTCACAATAAAGGCAGAGTTTAAAATATTCTTTGCCCTGGATGAATAGGAACAAGGCAGCACAGTGGCTCAGTCGTCGTTATTTTCAGTAAGAATGTCCTGGGTTTGAACCCGGCCGTGCTGCTTGAAGCCATATTGTGTTTGTATATTCTAGCTCTTTGATAGACAGCTGATCTGTCCAGGGTGTACCCTGCCTCCATCCCACTACATATGTATATGTAATAAATTGAATTGAATATGTGCTGGGATCGGCTCCAGGGACGTTCCCTCATGTGACAGCACTTGGAATTCATTTCACCAAGAGAAATAACATCTCTCATCTCAACCCTATCTCAGAAAATCACCCAACCTGGACACATACAACATATACAATTATATTAAACCCCTGAAGTCCAGGAGATTTTGGGTCAAATTTGTCAACTTCCTATGCATTCGTTTCTGTCTCTGTTTAGCATCTTTCAGTCTGTCCTTACATCACATGCATGGCTCATTTTTCTCCACTGAAACTTGGCTATCAGTCATTTTATTTTAATTAACAAAGTGTAAAGCTTCCAGGAACCCGAAATACAAACAAAAGACACAGGTGTCTATGGAAATGTACTTTTTTTTTTTTTTAACCATTTATACACACAAAAACAGCAGAAATAATAACAAATAATAAAACTACAAAACAGTCTATTTGCATGTAACTTAAAAATAGTAATAGTTTTCACTGTAGAAAGAAAATTCACATTTTAAAAATGGTCTAGAAACATAAATGGCACACTGAAAGCTCCAATGATTGCACTTTCAACTGGGTTTCTCAGCTTGTCTACATAACATATATAAATTAAGTTATTACTGTAAATAAAACATGTGTATTTTCAATAAATAGACGGACTCCAGAGGGTTAAATCGTTGTGCTGTAATGCTTTGAGCCATGCTATCTCGGCTAAATTACATATTACAAATCTGTAAATCTGTAGCTGCACTGCCATGTATTCAGAATTACCAAGAAACAAGAATCATTTCTTGAGTCATTGGATGCCTCTGAAGTTATGGCCTCATCTTAAGATCACAAACAGAGAACACAGGCAGCCATGTATTACTCTGCGACTCTTTATTAAGCAGAATTAACTGCAGCGCTATCACAGACCTGGGCTTTGGCCAGCACTTCCATCAAAAGCATAAAGCCTGAGGGATTGTTGTGAAGCAGAGAACAGCTGCATTTATCATGTACTTATGTAAAACAGTGAGCAAACAGCAAGCCTGAAATCTGTGTGAGCAGACAGCCGGCCGTATGTCAGCATCATCATGCATATGTTCCTATACACTGGAGCTCTGAGTGTCCAGGCTCAGTGAAGCACTTGTGATGCATGATGTATATGCATTAGTCTTGAGCTCGCCTCGTGTCGGAGAAGTGTATCTTGGGAAATACTGAGCCTGGATGAACGAAAGCAATAAGGCCTCATAGTGTGCAATGAAAACCCCGTTGGGAAGGTGCAGGTCCAAAGATCTGCATACGATAAAGGTATAGCCGGTTAGAAAAAGACAGTTTCAGAGCTTTGAAGTGACATTAGAAAATGGTTAAAGTCTAGCAGCAAATGTTGATAAACGCTTACCATTAAATAAACATCCAAAAGTTATTTTAATTTCTTGAAAAATAAGCATAATATGCGGTAAATACACTGTAAACCCAACTTGTTGTTTCACTTTAAATATTTGAGTGTCGATGCTGCGAAATAATTTTATGTCAAGACAACAAAGACAATGGAGTTAACTCAAATTAATCTTGACATTTGACTCAATATTTTAGGTTAGAATGCCTTTTTTCACAAAACTTTGTCGTATTGGAAAGGAAAAAATAGTTATAATAACAAAAAAGCAACACTGGGTTTTACAGTGTATCTGGCTTTAAAAATATATATTTCTGTAGAATAATTAAAGGTTATTTTTAAGTGGTAAGTGTTTTGGTGCTGGGACTTTATACAGGGTTTTATTTTTTTATTTTTAGAAATTAAGAAATCAGACATTTGTACATAGAATTCACTGTACGTTTACCATTCAAGACCATAAAGCAACTGAATAATACTGTAAAAGTATATAATGTCCCACTATGCCGATCACTACCGCACTGAACATGCAAAATATTTTTGCTTTATTTTGTACAGTGGGAGGAAGTGAAGCTTTGCCGTCCATCTTTCTGTACAGTCGATGCATGATTATATTAAAGGTGCAACATAATATAAATAAAGTTCTGTTGACTCGAGACTTGGTTTGTCACAGCAGACCTTCACCTAGGATAATGGGGTTGTGTCCCATGTGAAAACAAAAGTATACAGCTTTTTACCAATGTTGTTCATGTAACTAACGTTGTTCGCGTAACTAACGTTGTTTGCGTAACTAACGTTCACGTAACCAACGTTCACGTAACTAACGTTGTTTGCGTAACTATTGTTGTTTACGTAACTAACGTTCACGTAGCTAACGTTCACGTAGCTAACGTTGTTTGCGTAACTATTGTTGTTTACGTAACTTACATTGTTCACTTAACTAACATTGTTTACCATGTAACTAAAGTTCTTAACGTAACTAATGTTGTTCACGTAACTAACGTTGTTCACGTAACTAACGTTGTTTCCGTAACGTAAGTTGTTTGCGTAACTAACGTTCACGTAACTAATGTTCACGTACCTAACGTTCACGTAACTAATGTTCACGTACCTAACGTTCACGTAACTAACGTTCACGTAACTAACGTTCACGTAACTTAAGTTGTTTACCCAACTTTCGTTGTTTACTTAACTTATGTGGCTTTACGTACATTTATAGACTTTTTTAACTGTTTTTTATAAAGCCTTATCAGGAAGTTTTTAGTCCTAAACCTACGTCAGTGGTTTTGTAGCATAAATATACAGAAACTGCAGCCTTTCTTTTTTAACAATTGCGAACCATACATGTATATATAATAACGTGTGTGATATTTTTAGAACACTCCGCTGTACTATGAGTCG